>NW_021368962.1:0-24378 GCF_001605985.2 Dendrobium catenatum
TGGGGCGTTGGATCTAAATATTTATTTTTTTATATAAAGAATATTTAAATCCATTGCATTAAAACCATTATCTAGTCATCTACCCTCTCATTATTTTCTTTCCATATCATAAAGGGGAGAAAAGATGGAGCGAAGGGGGAAGAAAAAGGGATATAGCAGAGAGAGAAAATTTATTCTAGGTCATGTTCATCAATCCCTCATATTCTAGGTATGTTACCCTATTCCTATTTCTATTTTCAATTATTTTGATTTCTTGGATTTTATTTCTCCTAAATTTGATTAAAATGTTATATTTCTCATTTTAGTGATTTTTTACCATGTAAATTTTAATTTGTGGTAGATATTGTCCTCATGAATATTTTGACTTATTAATACTAAAATTTCACTAGGTAGTTTTGGTTATATGTCATTTTAACTAAAATGAGTAAATAAATTATGAAATGATCATAAATTGATTTACTTCATTTAGACATAGAATACTTAGTACATGTTTATTATCCTTTTAGGTCAACATGTATTTTTTTGACATATTACAAGCATACTATTGAACATACTCATAGTTTCATTAAGTGTATATGATATTTATTATTTTGATCTATATGATATGACATGTGTGTAAAAGTAAGAAAGTATGGTTGAAAATGATTAATTGATTCAACCTGGCTAAAGATACATATCTTATATGAGAGGGTGGGTCAACAAGCTTTAATTTACTTTAAATAAGCTTTGTAGTGTAATCCTAATTGATGTGAAAATAAAAGCATAATGACATTGAATGATATGATTAGATTCCTAGAAATGAGACTAATATGATTGAGACTAATTCCTATAGGGTTGGCATATATGATGAATACAGGAAAAATATCGCAAATAGCCAAGTATCATATCTTGCTTACTTACATATGCATATAATAGGAGCATGCATGATAAGTTGTATAAATAAAATGATAAGATGTGATATATACATGATGTAGGATATGACAAATATATGTATATGATAAGACTGATAAGACTAATATAAGGATATTATAGACATGAATCACATGTTATGATTTATATGATTTATATGATATACTATCATATGATACATAAGAATTATATCATATATATGATATATTGCATTGGCATTGGATATATTATATTAGATATAAGACATGATATACATGCATATCATAAACATTAAATATTGCACGGCGTACATATGATAATGATAATTATATGGATTTTATAAATAAATATATTAACTTAACTATTTTGTAGCTGATGGATCTAGAAATGATAGAACCTACAAGTCATTTATTTAGTTATTGGTCGCTGCTCACAATATATATAGTTGTATTGATGTTCATTGCTCAAATGACATTATATTGTTTACACAAAGTGTTATATATTTTTATATATTTGTATGTTACTACTAATATTGAGTGAATGAATACATGCATACTATTTAATAGTCTTGTATTAATTGCAATTATAGGTTCTAGTAACTTGCTTAGCTGTTAGTTCACTCTGTGATTTTTACATATTTTCAGAGAGGTGACAAGATCAAGTGGAGTAAGAGAGATCGAAGTTTTAGGTTTTATTTTTATTTAGTATTTTTGGCTTTATTCTTTATAGTCAGGAGTTTAGAAAGATAAAATGATTAATTGATTAATCTCCTAGCTATTTATATAGATTTTGGAAAATGAATGAAAGTATAAATTAAAGAAAATAATTGTAGTTACTTTTGCTAGGCTTTATTTATCTTAATGAGATTGATAACTCTACTAGATTAATTAGAGGTTAAGATAGATAATTCTTCCAAATTTTGATCTTAGGATGTTACACTATTAAATCCTAGAAGTCTACAAATATGCTTATAATTTTGATGATTACAAATATTATTAGTTGAAATGAATTTTTACTGATGAATTTGTGTGCATAGGTCTTCTAGTGATGTTAACATTTTAGGTAAATAAAAAGTGGATGCCAAATGATATGGACATATATATAACTTGTATGACAATCATATACTGATATAGGTGTAATTAACCTAAGCTGAAGTAGGGAAGCCATCAAAGAAAAAGTTGAGCGTCAAAGAGCTAAATTCTAATATTTTTTTTAGTATCTTATATGTGAAAAGCATCGAGTTATATAATATACCCATTGGACAAGAATAGTTTCCAACAAAAAGAGCTAAATCTAGAATAATCCAATGACACCTCTAGGTTCAGCATTTGGTTTAACCTGCTTTGATCTAAATTAGGAAAGATAAATGTTAAACATTTGTGTTTTAAGTGATTTTGCGTGATTGGGAATGATTTGTGTGTATGAAAAGGTCTACATGTGTTTTGGTGTGTTTGAATGCATATTAGTGAAATATAAAATTTTCCCCTCTGGAGCACTTGGTGTTGGGTGTTCTCAAACCTTAATGCTATAACAATGATGCCTAGGTACTGAATAGTGACATTACAATGCTGCATTCTTGTTTTTTAGAATTTTAACTAGTGTTGCAGCGCTCAAATAGTGCCTCCTAGATGCTACCATTTTTGCACTTAAATATAATATTTTTTGTACAATATATTCCATTGATTGAACACTTTGGGAATCAAAGTAGAGAGAGAAGGAGAGGGATTTTGGAGAGAAAGGAAGGGATTTGGGCCACTTCGAGTCCCTTTTTAGTCATCAGCCTAATTAAGAAAGTTGTTTAGATCAAGGTAGGTCATCCTATGTCCATCTCAGTTTTTGAAAATATAAAGTGTTTCTGAAATATTTGACTAAAATTATAATTTTCTTATAAAAAATGATGATAACTTTGCATTGGTAAAAGTTTCAATGTTTAACTTTTTATATGTATTAGAGATTGAGTTTCTAAACATTTTTATTTTTATTTTGAAAATTTGCACAGGGGGTTTCAGAATTTATGTATTTTTATTGAATAAAAAATAATTCAAACTCTAAAAATTAGTGTTGTAGTATGATAAAAGTCTTAAAATATTATTGTGCATAATCTCTAATAATATAGTTATATTCTAAAACTATAAATTTATATTCAGTAATATGTTATACATGCTTACCGTTATAGTAAGTTGAGAAATTTTTCATTAAATTTTATGCTTTAATGGTTATATTGAAAGGAAATATGTGCTATATTAATTGAATAAAGTAAGTTTTGATATGAAAAATATATTCTGGAAAATATGAGCCTGAATCTTTTGATTTTCTACTTTAAACATAAAATTATAAATATGTAAATATCTAACATTCTATCTATTGGGAGTTATAAAGGGTCAGAATTCGGAGTCATAAGGGGCTAAAATTTTGGATTGGATTCGGTTGAGTAGCTGATCAAGATTTAATATGAGTTTGTAGAGGAATTCTACTTTATTTTTTATATTCATGGCTAGCTTTTATTATATTTTTCTCACTTATCTACTCTATACTTATGTATTGTAGTTTAGATTATTTATAGAAATTTTAATGATGATATATATAGATTTTGTGGAAGAGTTTAGTTCACCACTCTAGATGTTTTAGTAGCTCTATAGTTTGTTATTTATTTTAAAATGAATATTGAAAGAAAATTTGAAATATTTTTAAAATTAAATATTGGGATTTGCTTGTCACATCTCAACACAATATGACTTGTCCTTATCAGAATGAGTTATGACAAGCTTTTTTGATATCATAGTGGTAGTTTTAGAATTAATTGTAAGATAAAGTTATAAAAAATTAATCTGAAAGTCAAGTGGGATAGTTTTAAGCCTATCTTGGTGTTCATTTTTATTTATTTTCATATGCATGTGTGATCAATTATATATTCAATCTACATATGAATCTATCAAACCTAGATATGATAAATAGACAAAAGTTCCAATCAGGTAGTTTATGTATATAATACTACTCTAACAATCAGTTTTGAATTTGTTTCTTAATTTTATAGTCTGATAGCCCAGATGATGGGTGAGACACAGAGTAGAGTTCATGCTATTAGATATGATGATGTAAACAAATATCTATAGATATTTTTTAGATTGAAGCAATTGAGATTTTAGGGCACTATTGAGCATAGAGTAGTTGAGGATTGGCTGAGAAGATTGGATATGACACTTGATGGTATGTAGTTTCTTTCTGAGAGAAAAGTTTTGTTAGTTATTTTTTCATTAGATGGTAAGACAGAGTGTTGATAGATAGGCTAGTAGAAGGAGAAATTTTAGGAGATATTAAACTACTTGATTTATTGGAGTTCTTTATTATATTTTGATCTTGGTGTGTACCACCTTCTATATTATGAGACTTTTTTTAGATTAGTTCAAAAGAGCTAGACTATTGAGCAGTATGAGGTAGAGTTCATTGCTTTAGATGGATATGTTCTGCATTTGGTAGGAATTCATGTGGAGAAGTGTTACAAATTTCTGAGAGTACTTTGAGATAGTCCAATATAGCCACTAGTTTCATTCCATAATTTTTTTTATTTCTTTGAGCTTGTGGAGAGAGCTCATCTAAAAGAAAATGATCTGATATCTCTCAGTTGTTATGGACTGCTAGTAGGAAATTATTTGGTGGCGAGCCTTCTAATAGTGTGATTTCTAAGAGAAAGAGTATATTTATACTTGGATATTCCAATAGAGGTGGCCAGTCTGTATCTGCAGTAGTCTCTGATAGTGGTAGTGTGGTCAGTTTTAATTTTTTCAATGGAGTACATGTATATTATAATTATGGGAGATGACATTATGCTTAGTTTTATAGGATGGTAGGATAGTGCTTTTGGTGTGTACAGGTAGGACATAGGGTTGCTGAGTGTCCACATACAGGATTTAATTAATGATTTAATCCTCATTCTGAGAGTTCTATTAGATAGAGAGGGAGACTGATAGTAGTTCAACTCCTTACATTTTTTAAGGGATCATATAGTAAAGATAGAAGTTTTATTTTTTTATATCTAGGAGGCCATCTGGTAAAGGTCATAGGGAGCTAGTAGTTTAATTGCTCCAACTCTAATTTAGCCATGTGTGCATAATCTAACATAGCAGGATGCTTGGGATGCTCCAGATGTTATAATAGGTATGATTTACACTTTTGATCATATATTTTATATTTTATTTAATATTGGAGCTATTCATTCATTTGTTTTTTAGTATTATTTGGATTTACTATACTCAATTTTAGTTTTATTAACCTTTTCTTTGTCTTTTACTTTACCTGCTTGAGATGGTATGATAGTTAGTAGGGTATATTTCAGTGATATTGAGATTTTTGATATTTATGGACTCGTGAAGGTCTAATTTGATTTTATTACCTATTTTTGAATTTGTTATTTTTTTGGTACGTACTAATTCAGTCGGTATAAGGCTTAGATTAATTATTTAAAAAAGTGAGTCATTTTATTTTTGGGTAGTGAAAGTTTTGTATTCTAGGGAATTAAAATTATTTTGTCCTATAATTTGTATGTATATTAATTACAGGGAGGTAAGTAAAGTCATTATCAAGAATAAGCATCGTTTGCCACATATTTATAATATATTTGATCAACTTATTAGATCATATATATTTTCCAATATTAGTCTATAAAATGGGTATTATCAGATGAAAGTAAGAGAGTTTGATATGATGAAGGCTTCCTCTAGTAATAAATATGGACACTGAGTTCTTAGTCATGCCTTTTGGGGTGACTAATGCTCCTATAGTTTTCATGGATTTGATAAATAGGTTATTCAAGGAGTATCTGGATTAGTTTGTTATTATTTGATAGATGACATTTTAGTTTATTCTGCTTCTAAGAAAAATCATGTCAAACATCTAAGAATTATCTTAAAGGCTCTAAGGCAGCATCAGCTATATATAAAATTCTTCAAATATGAGTTTTAATTGAGGAGCATTTCTTTTTGGGGTATATAGTGAGTAGTACATGTATTTTTATAGATCCCTAAAAAGTTTAGGTTGTTATTGAGTGGCTGCGGCCTACTGTTGTATTTGTGGTATGTAGGTTTCTTATCATGGATGATTATTAAAAGAAACTTGTGAAGGATTTTTTTCAAAATTTTGCATATTTGATGAGACTAACTTAGAAGTCAGTAGTGTTTATCTGGACATCTGATTCTAAAGCTAGCTTGTAGAAGCTAAATTATTGTTTAACCTTTACTCCAATTTTTGGCTTTTCCATTAAGTACAAAAAGATTTCAGGTATTCAGTGATGCTTTGCTAAAGGGACTGAGATCTTTATTGATACAACACATAAAGGTGATTTTTTATGCTTCCAAACAGATAATGCCATTGTTGACCTCATTTTTGTATGAAGTCATCAGGGTCCATTTAGACTCCTTCCTATTGATTTGATGGTTAAGAATCATCCATTTTTCAATCATCTAGAACTCAATCAAAACTTCAACCAAGACTTCAATCAATCCAGTTTTCAATCCAACCTTCAATCAAACTTCAATTCATTCTTCAATAAAATATTAATTAAGATTAAATCATATTCAATCCATTGCAATCATCCAATTTATATCAATCTTTAATCACTTAAAGTTGCAGTCCTATACTGCAGCCAAGTGAATCAATACACTGCCTAGCTCAGTGCACTGCCACCTAATGACCACCACTTGATTTCCTCTATCCAATTACCAATAGTAATCCAATTGATTTTCATTAATGTGGATAATTCAAATTCAATTAATCAAATCCAAAACTCAATTTAAATTCAAAATTTTAGACCAAAACTCAATGTTAAGGGCCCGTATCCTATAACCCTTTCTAGGTGATTTTTCGATCACTTCAAAATCCAAAAAAAAAAAAAAAGATGAAAGAAATATTTTTTGTGGATTTTCGCAGTTCTCATTCGTCATCACCAACCATAGTGACTGTATAAAGTTCAAAACCTTGAGAACCCATTTTTGGCATTTGTGGTGCACTGAAAAAATGCTTATATATGCTTTCTTAGCATGGTGGGAAGGGAACCCGGTGCGGCGCCTACAATAAAGTGGGCAATAATCAAAAGCCCTATTTTTGGCATTCGTGGGGCAACAAAAAACTGCATATACACGCTATTCTTAGTCATTATGATGATGGAAGGGTACCCGGTGTAGCACCTACGATAAGGTTGGCGAGCCCTGTACGCACTCTCATAGTGTGGTAGGGACACTTATAAGTACCCTTAAGTACTTATGTAGCATGGCAGGAGAACGTCGACTACGTTTTCAAACAGATACCTTTGAAGACCTATACACGCATTTTTTGACATGGTGGGATTGAAGAATACGACCACGATGACTACGAAAACCTATCATACAAGCTTTTCTTAGCATGGTGGGATGGCCTAGACTCTTGGAATTTCCTATAAATGAGGGAGACGTCTGCAGGCTGCCGAAATTTAGAGTGAACAGAGGACCTTATCTGAACTAAGTGCAAGGGACTTAGACTAAAATGAATAATAAGGAGATTTGAAATTGAACTAATGACGATGAACTAAACATAAATTTGAATAAACTACATGGAACATAACTTATCACTATAAGGAAAATTGAACCAAATGATTAACAAAAGTGCAAATCATGGATTAATAAGTATAAATGATAATTGATCCTAATCATCTAAATGAAAGCTAACATATGAGCAAAGGATTCATGATGAATAAAGAACAAGTTCTCAAAGTGCAAGCAAGCAAAGGATTCGCAGTGGAATACTTTCACGCATAGGCAACATACAAATAAACATGTCAGACTCATTTACAAGCACTAAAAATCAATATGTAATGAACATCAATGAACGAGACACAACACAAGTGGAAAATAAGCTCCCAATGCACCACGAAGGAGGAATTCTCTATGAACACATTTGACATGCTTATGAGGTGGAAGAAGTGTGACAAATGTGGTGGCATTTCAATCAATGTGCTTACAATAAGAAATGTGAAGTTTTCAGATAAATGTTGAAAAGCTCTCATGCTAATAGAAATACAAATGTCAACAAACAATAGTCACGTATGGATGATGAGCAACTACAAATAATGACTAAGGATGAATAAGTTCTCTACATCATACTCACAACGATAAGAAAAAATACAAAAACTATGAAGAATTTGTAATGAACAAGTCTTCAAACCTAAATTATAAAGTCAACATGCTAAACTCTCACGAATACAAATCACTTATAAGAGATAGTAAGATTTGGAATAATTGCAATGACTATGTTGACATGAATGCAATAATGATTGACATCTACATGAAAATAGGAAGGGGTAAATATGCAAGTGGTGAAAATTAAAAGGGATATATAGTCCAATTTCAAGCAAATATCAAAAAGTGACATGAGCAGATGTATGCAGTGCAACATATAATGGATTTTAATATCGATCGACTGTCCATCTACAAGCAAATGTCAATAACTAATTGCATACATAGTAGTTCACACAAAGGAAATTATGGCCGACATAAATCAAACATCCAGCAAATGCACAAGTTCCCTATAAATATGACTGAAATAGTTGTTATGCATACAACACAATTCCAACGAGTAAAAGGAGAGATTCGTAGTGCAAATGCCACCGTTCATTAGAAGATTATCTACAAATAACATTGAAATATACGCAGACAAATATACTCGCTAGCCGATATCCATTAGAGATTGGTAATTAACATAGCTCAATTGACGGTTGAAAGCAACAAGCAAACATATAAGAATATGCTTGTGAATAAAGTATAGAGATACATCATAAATGTATGACATCCTTACAATTGACATCAACTAATTTGCAAATAAGTATTTCGTACCCTTGTAAGAAGTGATGATCGACGTACGATGACTATGAATGACTCCTTTCATAATATGATGAAATGGCAAGATAAGTCTTGTAAATGCAGATATACACCCAAGACGCTATCTATAAGCAAAATACATAGGAGTTGTAGTAAATACAAGCATTAGTAGATGTCATGGGAAAATATATATTCAATGCAGCTCACCCACAAGTAACATTAAGAAGCATAAAGAATGAAATAACAATAAATGCGGGACTACAATAAGTGAAAATACCTACTAGCTGATGTGAGAGACCCGCCACATACACATGTGCAACAACAATAATCAACAACAAATAATAAATTCTACGACACATTTGCAGTCACTAATCAATCAATGATTGGGAAATGCATTGATTCACTACAAGCAGAGATGGAATATATGCAGCAAATGTAAACATCTATGAGCCACCGTAGAAGCCCTGTTATGCATCCAATGTATGGTCCACAAGAAAAATAAAAGATAACTATAAAAAATACAACTATCTGCACATCATAGAAGGAAATTCAATAGTGCACAATAATCTACTTGCATAAAGTAACAAGTAGTACATGATAATCTACATGTATGAAATGGGCAAATGATCGTACCTAGATGCCATGTCATCAGATCCATAACATCCTTACAAGTGGATACAAAGCATATACAAGATGCAACATCACACCATCATATATGAAACATTCATATTAGTACATAGAATGTGTTTACAAATCCCTAAATGAAACCCAATGTCATACCACTTGATATGCAACATTCATACAAGTAGACAGATGGCGCCACAAGCTACAATGCCATGACACCAGATCTGCAATACTCATACAAGTGGACAAAAGACGTATATAAGCTCTGAAAAAGAAAATTATGCATATTCAAATGATAGTTGCCCACTCAACTGGATTATTCTAAAAAGGCCCCTATACGTGCCCTGTAATATGTATGCACATAAACATAAGAAATACACGTCTAATCATATACCTGTGTGGGCCTCGACGAGCATGTTATGGGCATACATGTGATGTCTAAAGATACTACGTGGGTCAAACAATTAACCCAAGTTCGAGCCCGATCCTTCTATGTGGGTAGATAGAGTCAACACGACTCAAACTATCAAACTAATACATGTTTAAAGTGTCAACCAAATTATTCATTTTATAGTTCATGTTAGGCCTTCAAGGCCCTTAATGAAGAAAATTCACTAACAAATGTTTGAAACCTACAAAACCTGATCCTCTATCGATAAGTTGATAGAGTCGACAAGGTTCAATTCCCAAATGAAAATGACCCCACATACCCTGTTGATGGCCATGTCGAATATAGATCTCAACCGGAGGAATTAATTTCAAATATTCAAAATACCTCCCAAAACAACAATAAAAATCCAAGATTCTAAAAATCATTCCAAAATCTAAATACTAAAAAAATGAAATTAATCATCCAACCACTTGATTTAAAATCCATCCACCATCTACAATAGTTTATTGATGTGGACAAATTTAAAAATATTTCAGCTTAGAAAGAGCTAATGTCTGGTCGAGAATATCACTAAGATTCATTCTCAAATCATTTTTTATCAATAAGGACATGGCAAGTGTCCTCTAACTGGCAATTTTGTCGCCAAATGGCGCCGCAAATAAACGGTTATGACCAGGGCCTTCTGAACCAAGTGGTTTACCTCCAAATGGTACCGTAAAATTATGGTCATGGCCAGAGCCCGTATGCTCCTCAATGGCATCAAATCTTGAGATATGAATCAATATGACATAATCGAATGGGCTTAAAGTCATATATTAGCTAAGGTGGATTCAAATTTACCCCTTTATACAAATATTCACCTAGGTCTACAAAGCACCCTTAGACAAAACAGCCCATGGCTGCCGACAAGGATCCTTCTGTCAGGTTGGGTCGACTACCTCTTCTGACTAAGTAAACCAGGGGCCTTGATGATCCGGGACAACGGAATCATGGGATCTTGATCGGGTCCATCATCCTTTCCCCCGCCTTCCGCTTTAAATGAAAGATGGTGCATTACAAATTTTAAATATCAATTTTTCAAACATCCAAGTCAAATAGTGCTACTATATGCCAGATACATGCATTCTCTGCGTATCTGATTGACGACTAGCCTGAATCAAAAGTTCTCTCTCATTATCAAGAGGGGTAATTAACTATAGATGCTTGCGCCTATAGGAAGCACGAATTTAGATTATAAAGTCCTCACAAAATGAGGGAGAAATCTTTTAGTAGCGCATTATCTACAAACTCAATTTGTCTTCCCAAAATTTACCCCAGAATATAAATCCGTTAAAGCTCCCCCGAAAATCAACGAGGAGGTCAAGGTGCGAATTTTCAGAGCCCACATCAAATTTGGTGATATGTAATAAATAATGGATGATTATATTCTTTTGACAATTATTGATTTAATGAAACAATATCAAGATTAATGCAACAAGTTGTGCTATGTGATCATAATAATAACTTTTTTCTTGCTGCAAATCCTTGTAATTATTAATAAATGAAGGCGGATAAAGTTATTGAAGGGATCAACTTATATTCTAACTATATTTGCTGTATGACGTGGTCAACATGAGAAGGTTCAGTGGTCCTCTACTCCTTAAAATTTTCTTATATATTTTATTACTATTTTTTTTACCCATGATTAAGTTGAAATATTATGCTTTTTATTATTCTTCTATAGTGATCTTAAGACTTAAATTATGAGATTTATAATGATTATGACTTTATATTTAAGTTTTGTCAGTAATTTCTTCATGGTTATCTTAAGAATTTAATTATATAAAATCATCACAATTGTTGTCTTATATTTCATGACAATTAGATAGTAGTTTTTCTTGTGTATTATTTGAGCTTACTCAAAAAGTCAAATTTAAATTGAAGAGAATTTGCACTAATTTTAGTCATTTTTTACTCTAGTATTTAATGAGTTATGTTTATGTTTGTTATGCTTGTGATTAATGGTTTTGGGTGAGTATTTGGTGATTTATTGAATAACTCATTTTGTCAATTTGATTTAATTCATGGAAACTTATTAAACATGATACGTCAAAAAAAAAAAAAATCTCGATCAAGCACGAATCTCGAGGCAAAATCAAGTTGGAAACTTTAAAAATTAGATCGGAGACCATCTGTATTCCGATTTCAGCAAACTTACAGTCAAACTGATCATCTCGGAAACACAAACCCAACTACACCAAAATCGACCCAATCCGAGCCCAAATGGGTCCGAATCGAAGACTCGAAGCAATGTTGGAAAGTTCGAATCACAAATTGAGTTACCAAACAGTCTCCGAATTTAACGAGCTTGTACTCGAATCGAACGGCTCGACGAGACGAATCCAACGAGCCCAAGATCACTGAATTCTGACATCACCAAAGCCTTCAAATGTCTAACGAACGGTGCATGATCATGGGATTCCGGATCGCCACCTGACATTGGAGTGACATTGGATTCTTGCAAAACTCTTAGTTGATACTTGTAATCTGGTCGTCTTCAAGGACGAGTCAGACCATTGTACTTTTCTCAAATTCTAGTGGAATCATTTTCAACTGGGCTAGGCCCCGTGGTTTTTCCCCTTTCCCGGGTTTTCCACGTAAAAAATATTGTGTTCTCTGTGTGTGAGCTGGATATCCGTGCAACGCTAAGACGTAGAATTATAACTCTATCGCCGCGTATATTCTAGCCTGCAACAAAACATATGCATAACAATATTGTGATTTGATTAATTTGATTTGGCTAAACATTTTACACACATACATACGCACCCTAAATTATTTGCATTTAAGGTGAAGTCTCTGGCGGTAGCACAAAAATTAAAGCTTCTTTGATGAAGTGTTTGAATACACCCTTTATGTATTTGTTTAAATGCAGGCGCACAATATGCACGTTGATAAAACTTTAAAAAATAACAAAAATATTATAAAAAAAAAATTAATTTGAAAAAATAATTATTATAAATCACAATACTAACTTTTAGCCAAGATTTTTTTAGGCAAAACCAATAAAAATTTGTCTTTTTAACCTTCATTAGAATTATAACAACCAAATCCAATATAACAAAAGAGAACTATAGAAGCATCTTTACAGATTACAGCCTCCTCAAAGCTTCAATGCTCTAAAGCAATTTGCTTATGCTTGTGGAGTTCAATTCGATAACTCGAATAAGTATAATCTTGCAAGTTTCAAGCGCCAAAGCGGGGCGGTGGGGCAATCCCAGCTTTGAAGTCGTTCCCATCAACTCATGTAATCCTACTCTCCTGTAAGGAGCTGAACAACCAGCATTCCAGGACTAATATGTAATGATGAATGGTTGGAAGGCTAATGTACTTTATAAAATTAAGAAATCTGTTTTAAGCGATAACCTTATTCATGTTTGGACTTGAAGTTGAGATGTGGAGAATGCACATTAAAGCTAATGATACTAAGAGCTTCTGTTCTTCACGGTTTAGGTTCATCTCCAAAAGATGGATATGCCAAGTTGTTGACATAGGGAAATGGCTTCACCTAATAAATTGAAAGCATTGATTGCTAAAAAGATAAATACATGAATGATAAAATAAGGCATAATAAAATATGATTGACCAATAATTATATCCCTAATTATATGAGAAATGAATAAAAACTTGCCAAATATAAGAACCCATATTTAACTATTGATTAATCTACTTTGATATGATTAGTCAAATATTGACATGTTTTAATCATCTGGATTGACTTGAGGTTAATATTAACAATATAAGGCATACACTATTTACATTTCTTACATATTACATAACGATATTGATATTTATTGTCATAATATAAATCCACAGATAAAAAATTATATATGAAATGAATATAGCACACCTTTTAAAAATAAGCTATGTAGATAACATTGTTCTAAGCATCAAATTGAATTACATCTTATCATAAAATCAACAATCAATTTGTGCAGTCAGGCCCCAAATTAGAACAAAAAATACGAATGAATAATTATTTACAGTCAAAATACTTAAATTGGCATATAAAAAGGATCACCAACCCACAAATGCTTAACATAAATCCTAGCCATTACTATCTTACTAAATTTCCCTTCCATGACACTTTAGCCTTTTTTTTAGCCTTTCTCCATTGCCCCATCTCCTTCCTTCCTTCCTAAAACCCGTCACCTGCACCTTGCCATCAACTCTAAGGTTTTGTTTGGGATGACTTTTTTATTTCTTTTTAAAGTGGCTTTCTAGTTAAAAAATTTAAATTTTTGTACTAGAAAGCTGCTTTAAGAAGCAGGAGGAAAGCCATCCCAAACGAAGCCTAAGGCTCCCTAAAGCCGATTGTGAAACTTTTTTAATAAATTATACTACAAATTTTGTATAACCATCAAAAATTAACATATCTGATTAAAAAATCAACTTCTCATCATAGAAATCGTTAAAAAAAGAAACAATAATATGAAAAATGAAAAGTTAAAAAACTTTACATAAAAGATACAAATTAGTTGATCTCATTTTGTATTTCTTACATCCATTCAAAATAACATAATTTATAATAATTTTCTAAGAATATATTTAACATCTCAAATAATATTCAATATAAAATGAAGTTCAAAAAAATCGGAAACAAGATGTATCTGGTAGATTACATGATCAGGAAGTTAGTGAGAAAAGCTTCGGGATTTAAAGAGAGATTTAAAAAAAAAAAAATTAGTTCTTTTCGTTTTGGCAGATTTTTCAGGAAAGCTGGAAAGTCGTTCGGCCATCTCCTCTGGCAGCAGTGGCGGCTGGGATTCCCAATTCTTGTTCGGATTTGCTTTTAGATCTGAAGTCTTCTTTAAGGAATGCTCCTTTGATTATTAAGGAACCTACTTTCGTTCCTCCTAAACCTTCAACCCCTGTGATTGGTAAAGGCAAAAATATTATCTGAGTATCTGGAGACAGAGACATTGAGACCAGAAGGAAAAAAAAAGGTTAAATGATTGTGATTCATCTCCTTCGTCTAGAATGAAGCTCTTCGTTAATAGATTCGACAACAAGTTTTCAAAATCTATTCAGGCTGCTAAGGGAGCCCCTTTTGTCCAAAATAATTTGGTTGGGATTTAACATGTTCGTGGTAATGCTCAAAATAGCAATTTGGGCAGAGATGTTCGAGGATAGATGGAAAACGATGTTGGTGTTTTGGCTGGTAAAGAGATTGGGAAATCCTTGGAATAGAAGTCAATATATTAAAGTCAATCTTGATAAAGATGAATATTTTTTTACGTAATATGGAGTTACAGTGAAGTTACATGAGCATAATGTTAAAACCAATTCAGAAAAGCTTCAAATCTCTATTGTAGTGAAGGTTTTTTTACATCTTCCTCTTTTCACCATGGTGGGCAAAACCATGCTGGAGAAGGAACATCTGGACCATCTATAGAAGACCGCATCCGAAAAATGGAGGAATCTCAAAAGGAGATCCTTCAACTCCTCCGAGGAGTTTGACAACCAATGTTAGCAGAGCAGGAGGAGATTCATCTTCCTCAAGATCCATCACTAGCCAGAGGTGTTCAACCCGAACGTGTTCAGGCAGACATCCCTATCTCTCAATCAAGGGGTCATCCTAAAACACAACAAGATGTTGACCTTGCCGACACCGCTAGCTCCACCCACCCTTTTCGCCCCAGTCAGTTAGTCCGCATTCCGTCAGATATTTCTGAGGACTTGGCTGATCCTCATATTGTTGACCTCCCGCGCAATGTCTTACGCCATGAATTGAGGCGCTTGGTCCAAGAAGAGTTCCCCGACAAGGGTGAAGACAATCTCTCCATCAGTGGGACTTCCAGGAGACCTCGCCACTAACAGAAGCCATCCTTAAACATCCCATTCCTGTAAGGTTCAAACTACAGAGCATTGATTCTTATGACTGGACGTCTGACCCCTATGAGCACATCAATCACTACAGAACTATTATGCATATTCAGATAGCCTCGGATGCGCTCCTCTGTCAAGTATTTCCTGCCACCCTCAAAGGGCAAGCTCGTACGTGGTTCTACTCACTCCCAGCTAGAACTATTCCTTTGTTTGTAAAGTTAGCCAAATTGTTTGTCGAACAATTTATCGCTAATCGAAGAATTATTAAGGACTCTTCCCATCTATCTAGGATTCGCCAAAATGAAGGAGAATCACTCAAAGAATACTTCCAAAGGTTCTCCGTCGAAGCTCGACAAATTGCAGGGGTGGATCCTGAGTTGCTAAGAGGAGTTTTTCTTGGGGGGCTTCGTCCTAGTTCTTTTTATTCAGCACTCATGTGAGATACGATACATTTATATGCTGACCTAATTCATCGTGTAGAGGCCCAAATCTTAGCAGATGAAGCCATTAATGCTCATAAGAAGCAATTTGAGCAAATAACTAGGAAACGTAAAAATGTATTGGGGATGGATGATTCATCATCACAATGGAAGAAACAAGGAAGTAATAACTTGCCCCCTCGACCTTCACAATCTCGGCGGGAGCCTCAACCAAAAAAGGAGTATACGCCCCTTAACACATCTCAATCAAATGTCTTAATGGCCATCCGAGATGAAGAGAAAGTTAAGTGGCCAATGTCTTATGTGGTGTAACTTTTATATCCCTAAGTCATATTACGGAGCTGTGATATTGTCTTACATGGTACAGTAATGTGTTATTTGCTTCATTTTGATATTGTCTCCTTCTTTAAAAAGGATTAAAATGATAATGAAAATTAAAAATGAATCTAATATCTTTAGCAATAATTTGTGAAATATGCAATCTTTATTGCTATCTCAATTACTATATGATCAATCCCAGGGGGATTCGATCCGACCTCTTCCACATAGGTTAACGTTGTTGACCTCATTATTCGAGGTCAATTTCCCCGGAATCGACTCTAGCACCTAGGTATTCGTAGCCTAGAATAGACGTCACCCACAGGATTTCTCTTAGGTGGACGCCCACTGACGTAGCATCGACTCGAACCTATAAATCAATTTGAATCAAAATCAATTCGATCCAATTTTAATTCAACTCCAAACGAACTCAAATCAAGCTCAATTTATGATTCGTCGATGTCGATCGACTCAATTTAATGTGACCAAATTCGTTCTCAATCGAATTTATATATATCATTAGGCTCTAAGTAACTCACCAATCAAACATCAAACTCTTCTTAATAAAATCTATTTTATTTTTATTTTTAAATCAAATCAAGATCAGTCCTTAGATCTTTCTTTGAAAGCATAAACCAATCTAAGCCATCAAATTGTTTTGAAATAAGATGTGATTAAGTGCGGTTAAAGCGGTTAAAACCAAACCCCCATGATCTCTCCCTCTAATTTGAAAATTGACTCTCACCCTAGGATTGGCATGCACGAACTCTAACCGAGTAGAAAGCAGTTTGAAATCCCCTTCCCTAGCTCTGTTCGGGCTCTGCAGTTCAAAAAACTGCTCTCTCTCCCTCACCTCTCTCTCAGCAGTTCACAGAACTACTTCTCCCACTCTCTACAGTTCACGAAATAAGTCCTCTTCTCTCTCTCACAGAGCAGATGGCATAACTTTCTCCTCCCAGCCATTCGCAATGCCCCAGTTCGGAAATCCTTAAGGCTTTGTCTCGCTACTCAGTCGCTATCTGGATCGCACAACCCAGACCGAAAATCCCAAGTCTCTCTGCTCCTCTCAAGATCCAGGCGTGAGAAACCCCCATCCTCTCTTCTTTCTCCTGCCCGAGTAGAGTTAGCCACCAGCCCCCATTCGCAAGAAGGTCAAGTTTCCCTTTCTTTTTCTTTGATCTCTTGCGTGAGAAGCTCCAGACGGGATTCCCATCCTCCGATCTCCCATTCGCATGAACCCTCCAGGTCCGAACTCTCTCAGCCCGCTCACGCTCTCTGGATCGCACAAGTCGCCCATCTCCTCCCATTCAAACATTTCTAGGATGAACCCCATCTGTCTCTTTCTTTCAATTTGTGAGAAAATTCGGGTGAAAGAAGCCAAGACGATCTCCTCTCTGGATCACACAGATTGTCACTGCCTCCTTCACAATCCATCCATAAACCGAATTCCCTCATCTCCGGCTCTCTGTCCGCACCCAGATCGGAAACCCCAACCGCTTCTCCTCCTCTCGTCGCCTGCCGATCACGAGCCCTAGCCAAGAACCTCACTGTCGCTTGCTCTTACCGAGAGTGCAGAATTTATTTGCTTTCTCCCATTAAAGTAAAAGAAAGTGCAGGAGTCTTGTTAAGAGAAAATGAAGGTAATGATTTCATATCTTTTGTTCTATAAGACTTAAAATTGATAAGGTGTAATGTTAAAGTTATCTTGCCATTAAAATTTGCTTTCATGAAATAATAGTGAGGATTGTTGAGATTGAATATCTATTTTTTTATCATAAAAGAGAATAGAAAATCCTGAGCTTCTTTTCTTCGAGTTCAATTACTTTGAAAATCTTTCAATATTTTGTTTTATAAAGCAAGAGAAGAGAGAATAAGAAGCCGAATGTTTGATATAGTTCATTGCTCCAAATGTATAATTTGTTTTTCGAGATTTGCATAATATACTATATTGGTTTATTCAGTAATTGTTATATGCATATTTTTTTTTAAGAAATCAATAGCTTGAAATAGAGTGTTAATTTCATGTCGGAGCGAACAAAAAGCCATGCGTTCATGCCGCGTGCACAGGAACGGATTGATTCCCAGGACGTGTCCTCGGTCGATTTTCCAAGCATGGTATTTTTGGCTACGACGAGCTTTGCCGATTTCGGCAGCGCTCCACGAAGGCACTGGATCTGGCGGACCGTAAGGCTGTGACACCAGAGTCCGGCGACCATTTGGCAGCCCTCGAGCTCACGCTCCACCGACTCCGGCCGCATGCGGCGCATTGCTTCCCGGAGAGAAGGAACGGCAGATGGGTAGAGGAAGCGGCGGCGCCGAAAGACCGATAATGCTTCGGATTTCTCATCCAGCTAATTTATAACCCGCTCATATTGAGCGGGTTTCTAATTCACGCAAAATAAGCCCCTTAATACACTACTAATACTTCAGCAGGTTTCCTTTTGTTCCGCTCAAAATTAACCAAACAACCAAATTTAGTAAATACATGCAATTGTTTTACTTTACACTCCTAATGCAGGCAACCAAACAGCCCCTTAGGTAATTTCCATTTCACTTCCCTTGGATTGTGTCAGGTTTTATGCTATTTTTTTGATCAAGGCCATGGAAAATGTCCTTTTGGGTGGACCTGGGTTTGTAAAGAGACACATAATTGGGATGGAGAAATGAAATTCAAAAATTTCACCTAAATCATTGGTTGAATTGTCATCCCCTGTTTGGGTCAGGATGTCAAACCTTCCTCTCTATTGTTAGGATGAGGTTAATGTTGCTAAAATTTCTTTGTCGATCGGAACTCCTCTTTTGATAGATGGCAACAAGTTCCAATAGAGTAGACGAGAGTTTGATAGACTTTGTGTCCGGGTTGAATTGGACAAACAGTTTCCTTTGGGTGTTTGGGTGGAAGATTTAAATAATCGGTTCTTTCAAAAAGTAGAGTATGAGAAGATCTCTTCATTATTCTTTAAATGTGGGGAGATAGGTCATCTGATCAATTTGTGTGGAAAGGAGGCTTTGGTGTCCAAGGTTGAAGGCTCAGTGAAGTAGATTATCAAAGAGAAGGATACTAGTTTTCCAAATAATGGATTATCATATGGACCTTGAATTCATGTTGAGGAGGGGGAGGTGGTAAATGAAAAATCTGCTTTAGCCGAGGTGGATAAATTATTGATAATGTGGCTAATGTTAATGATAATTTGGGGAATGGTGGTTCTGAGAGTTTCAAACTGAAACTCCAAAAAGAATTAAGGTTCCTTGGTCCCTTGAATAATTCCTCTAGACATAAAAAATCAGAATTGTTGAATAAAAGAAGGAATGGGGGTCCCTCCCCCTTGGTGGGGAAATGAGTTCCTTAGCTTTTTGGAACTGTAGAGGGGATAATAAAAGGGAAGCCTCTCTTTATTTGAAGGAAATTGTAAAAGATTGGGATGTGTCTTTTGTTGGAATTGAGGAGACAAATATTTCTTCTATGGAGAAATGGGATTTTTGTAAATTCATGGGTAAAGACTGTGATTTCCTTCTTTATCCATCTGATGGGTTGTCTAGAGGGATTATGGTTTTGTGGAGGGCTAATTTAGCCACTTATTCTATTTTGGAAGCTTCTGCTTAGTGTGTTGTTGGAGAGTTGAAGTTGTTAATAAAGGTATTTGTATAGTCTCTACTGTTTATGTTAGTAGAGATGTGTATAGTAGGAGGTAAGGGTGTAAACGAGTAGAGTCGAGCTCGAGCCAGGGGGTGTTCGAGTCGAGCTTGACTATCAAATACCAAGCTCGAGTCGAGCTCGAAAGATGAGCTCAAGCTCGCCTTGTCACACGAAATGAGTCGAGTTGAGTAGCTCGTCGATCTCCTGCATAGTCCGCAAATCCCTCTCTCGTGAAGCCCGCTTCCATTTGTGGCGAAGCTGCTTCCATAGTCCCGCTCCCGCTCATGAGTCACGGTGAAGCCCGCTCGCACTCTCAAGTCATTTCACTCACGCAGTCCCCCTCATGCAGCCCTGCTTATGCACCCGCTCCCGCATCCCGCTCTCGCTCGTGTCACGATGAAGCCCGCTCCCGTAGTCCCGTTCCCGCTCTCATGAAGCCTGCTAACGAGCTACTCGATGAGCCATCGAGTCGACTAGCCAGTGTCCGAGCTCGAGCTCGATTAGCATTTGAGCTCAAACTTGTGTTCGAGCTCGACTCACAAGCTCGATAAGCTCGACTCGTCGAGCCCGAGCTGACTTGACTCGATTGCACCCCTAGCAGAAAGAAGTGTTGGGATTATTTAGGGTTGCATTCTAGATTGAGCATTCCTTCAATGGTGTGGGAAGATTTCAATTGGATCTCGTCTCAAGAGAATAAAAGGGGAGGAAAGAAGTTTAAGTTTTCTCTTGGTCCATAAGAGATGAACTCTTTTATGAATGATTTTTATTTTCATGAATTAGGGGTGATTGGACCTAAGTATATTTGGTGCAAAAATAAAAATGGAAGTGCTCGCATTTGGGAAAAACTTGATAGATGTCTTTTGAATTCTAAGGCATTAGAGTTGATTCAACAAGCAGCTACTAGACACTTGGCGAGGGTAGCCTCTGACCACTATCTCATTGTTATTAAAATTTTTGACATAGCTATCCGTAGAAGCAAAATTTTGATATTTGAAGACGTTTGGGTGTCTTATCCTACTTTAGTTGGTGTTGTGCGGAAATCTTGGAATAGGACTATGGGTGGAGAGCCTATGGAAGTTCTTAACAGGAAATTCCATAAGGTTTTGAAAGCTTTATTCTTGTGGAGTAGAGTTAAGTTTCAAAATTTATTGGAATTAAAGGAAAGACTTAAGAATGAAGTTTCTGAGCTTCAATCGGAGGAGGTGGATGGTCACGGGTTATTTGATGATAATCTTCTCTTACTCAGATCCAAGGTTGGAGAATTGAATGCTACTCTTGCTCACTTGGTGGAGGAGAAAGGGTGAAGGTGAAGTGGTTGGAGGAAGGTGATATCAATTCCAATTACTATCATGCTTTAGTCAATGGTAGGAGGAACAACAACTTTATTAAACAAATAAAGAATGTTGATGGGGTTCTTGTGGAGGATCACGAGGAAATAGATGATATCATGTATAAGTTCTTTTGTAACAAATGGAGGAATAGGGGCTATGATCTTAGGGGTTGGCCTATGCCTATGCATACATTAAGTTAAGATGATTGTAATATCTTGAATGTTCATTTAACTTTTGAAGAGGTGGAAAGCGTGGTTAAAGGGCTTGTCAGGAATATTTCTCCGGGCTTGGATGGCATTCTCAATTCTTTCATTAAAGCTTATTTGAATGTTATTGGTCAAGATGTTTGGCTTGTTATTTTTCAATTCTTTTCAACTGGTAGAATGTGTTCATAGTGGAAGGATACTCTTGTGGTTCATATTCCCAAGATTGATAATCCGGTTGATCCCTCTCATTTCCGTCCTATCAATTTATGCTTAAAATTATTGCCAAAATTTTATTAAATAGACTGCTTAAAGTATTTCGAAATCTCATTTTTGATACCCAAGCAACATTTATCAAAGGTAGGAGTTTATCGAATTACATTTTTCTTGTGCAAGAAATATTCAATAAATTTAGATTTTCTAAATCTAAAAAAGGTTTGGTGGCGATCAAGATTGACATGGAGCAAGCTTATGATAGCATGACTTGGCCAATTTTAAGCAGGTGTTGGATTATTTTGGATTCCCGATATATTTCTCTAATCTTTTGATGGAATGTGTTGTTGATCCCAAGTTCTCTATTCTTATTAATGGCAACAATTTTAAATGGATTGAAGCTAAATGTGAATTTAAACGAGGTGTGTGTTATCTTCGTATTTATTTATTTTATGTTCTCAGTTCTTGTCTAATGGTTTTAATCTGAAAGGTAATAATTTGGGTATCAAAGTAGCTACTGCGTCTCCTAAAGTTTCACATTTATTGTACGCTGATGATATTATCATGTTTTCTGAGGTCAAGATCTTGTATTTGTAGAAGATTAGAAGGATAATTTTTAATTATTGCAAGTGGACCGGGCAAAGTGTGAATATTTATAAATCTTCTGTTATCTTTGGGAAAGATGTTAATCGAACAAAGAGAAGAGAAATCTCTAATTTATTGAATTTCAAGGAGGTAAATGAATTGAAATTCTTGGGAATTAAAATTGTTTTGAGGAGGCTAGTTTCCTTGGATTTTCTTCATCTTTTGGAAAAAGCTGCTTATAAGTTGAATGGATGGGGCAACAAGTTTTTTTCAGTGGCTGGGAAGTTGGTTTTGATTAAATCAGTAACTCTTTCTAATCCTATTTTAATGCTACACACTCTTTGGTTCCTAAGAGTATTTTGAAAGAATTAGATAAGATGTGTAGAGATTTTTTATAGAATAAACCTGGAGGTATCCACAACCTTCATTATATGGCTTGGAATGATCTTTGCAAACCATTGGAGCATGGAGGGTGTGGGATACATTCTTCAGTTTTTGCTGTTGGGCCTTTACCTTATTCTATCCTTAATAAGTCGTTGAGGGCCAAATATGGTGGAGATATTTGGCATGCTGAGGAAAAAAAGAAATTGATCTTCCACTTGGAAAATTATCCTTCATGGAAGTAAATTTCTTTGGTCGTTGCTACGGTGGAGAGTGGCTTCAACTAATTCAATTACCTAAGAGATGTTTGGATATTGGATAAAAGTATTGATAGATGGTCTACATTTATATCTATTTTGGAAGGTGATGAATTTCCTTCTCTTGACAATTTCATTATAGATGGTAAATGGAATCAAACTGAGCTGGTTAAGTTTTTTGGGAATTCCTTAATTGAGGTTATAATGCAAATTCAAATCTTTCCTGAGTCAGAAGATGATAGCCTGGAACTTATTAATAAATTCTCGGGTAAAACTATTGATTCAATGACAGCCAATGTGGATGTTATGAATTCTGCTCAAGTGGGTTATTGGAGGTGGATAGGTTAAAATTATCGCCTCGAATGGATTGTTTTTGGTGGAGAATTTTGAATAATGCAATTCCTACTTATGACTTCTTAATGTTTTGAAGGTTGTTGGATTGCAATCTTTGCCCGATCGAGAGGATGTTTGGCTGTGGAAAATGTAGAGCATGTAATGGTTCTTTTTGATAAACTTATTCTTGTTTTTTAGTTGATTAATAAGGGGGGATTTCATGTGCCTATATTCTCTTCTTTCCTGGATTGTAAAATAAGTTTGGAGATGCTCTCTAGTAATAATCCCTTCATTGCAAATCTATACTATTCTTTGGTGTTTTCTCTTGGAAGAGCAGAAATAATGTTCAACATGGTGAAAAATAGTTTGGATTGGGCTATATTGCATCTAATTCAATTAGCATTACGTTAATTTCATCTAAATATAATATCTATTTGGATTTTTGGGGTGTTAACCGGCTTCCTCAGCTGTTTCAATCTTGGCACCCTCCTCCACCTAGATGGATCAAATTCAATTTTGACGATGTATTAGTGAAGTTTAATGAAGCGGGTATTGCTGGAATTTTTAGATATTCCATGGGAAGATTTCTACTTTCCTTTGGATTCAAATGTGTTCATTGGGATAGTGTTTTTTTAGAGCTTTTGGCATTCAGATCTTAGAAAAATATACTACAAGATTGGAGGATGGAAACAAAAGGAATCATAATTGAGGGAGATAACTACAATGTTATCAAGTATTTGCAGAGGTCTGTTGATAAAGCTTTTTGCATGTACGACAATGACATGGTAGAGGCTTTTCTTTTTTGAAAGATTTCAGTAAACTTTTATTTCATTTCTCTCATAAAAATTGTAATAAGTTAGCTAATTTTTATGCTAATTTTGCTTTACTTGGTGATTTTTTGGGGGATGATCTTAGCTGTAATAAGTTTCCTCCTTATTTTCTTTCTTTGTTAAAGGAGGATTGTGATGGTTTTTCTATCACCTAGTAGTCTGTAATAGTTTTCTTTTATTTTAATGCAAAATGCATTTTTTTTCAAAAAAAAAAAAAAAAGATTACATGACCAGG
>NW_021368962.1:24589-42641 GCF_001605985.2 Dendrobium catenatum
CTAATTAATCTAATAAAAATAATTTAGAATTAATAAACAATTCATTTCAAATTTGGTAGATTATGATCTTACACTAATTTAATTAATCTAAATGTAGTTCAAAATTAAGACTTAATTTAATTAATTCAAATAAAATAACCTTAACTAAAAAAACAATTTATTTGAACTCAATTTAATAATAACCCTCAGAAAATATTATTATTTTTTAATAAATAATAAGGTATAGGTTGATATATCTATTCTTTTTTAATGGAAATACATATGATTTTAGATGTATTTTTATAATTTTTCATTAAAAACATGTATTATGATCTATGATTAAATTAAATAAAAATTATATTTTAAGAGTAATTTAATGATTACTATTAATTTGTGCCCCCATACAAAGACATTTCTGGCTCCGCCCCTATCTATACTCAATTGTCATTTTAATAAAAGAATATATGTAAGAAAACACAATAAAAAAGAATATCCTTTACTATAACAATTCCTTCATAATAAATACTATAAATTAACAAAGAACCTAATGTAGATATGAAAAGGGTTACATGATATGAAATTCCTATAGAAGTATGGCGATTGTTACGATTGTGATATCAGATTTTGTTATGGTTAAGCAAATATCTCAACTTTATATGTTACAATTAATTTTGCTTCTAGATTGAGTTAACTTTCCGACTTCTCAAAGAAGAAGAAAAAGTTGAAAAGGAACTATACACTTGGAAGAAAAAAATTGACTATTGATATCTTTCTTTTTTTTTTTTTAAAGATGATGAGTTCATAAATATCAATTTGATGCATGCATGATTCAATATCGTTAATCAACAACTACTTTAAGCAAATTAATCAAAACTTACTTCAGATGCTGCTAATCTCATGTAAAAATCTTGTCCACCATCAATAAACTGCTTGAGAACTATTAGCTCATTTCCCCAAATAATGCAACCACTTCCAACACTGATATTAGCACTTGCATAAGCCAAACAAGAACTATTCAAACATCTTAACCTGCAATCCTCAAAGCTAATGATCTAAAATCTAAATAACTATGGTTGTTGTTATATCTGGAAGTTTTACTCCATTCATTATCAGAAATTCATCTCCTTTTTACAATCCTTTTTACAATCCAATTTGGTGACTCTAACACAACCAACAGATCCATATCTCAAGTTACAATTCTGTGGGTTTTATGGTTTAAATCATTGAACACATCTGCAACTGGTGAGTAGTTTGAGTTGAAGAGACCTTAAGGATCACATTCAGCATAGGAATTACATTGATCCCTTGGGACTGATTAGTAAAGAAACCACAAAGACACAAAATCATACTAGATATATCTTTGGAGCTGTGACTGGTTCAACACCAATCTGAACGTCATGGAGCTATCAATCACTATGCAGTTATGGTATATATCATCTTGATTAGAGGGTCAATCAAAGCTGATGTAGCTATTTGAAGCCATCTCTGGCTCACCACTGAATTGAAAACTGGTCCATGGAATATTTCTGTAAATTTGGTGTGATCCATGCCGGAAAACATATATGGTGATCCACTAATATCAAGATTGAATGTGTATTTTGTATTAGAAGGGTCATTAGAGTTATTCCATGTTTATAAGTTTCAACTTGAGCCTAGCTTTTAAGTTCAAACCAAGGTTCTTTCTTGGTATTTAGAGCACCCGCTTATAATATTATGCGGGTAGAAGTCCTTGAGTGTATCTACCTAGAGTAATTATTCCTTCACCATATCCATGGGTGAAAAATGTAAAATTTTCATTTATGGCAATCCAAGGCTTAAACTCATCTCTAAATTCTTCATAACATAATTTTGCAAAGTTTCTGAAGTCCTCTTTGTCAAATCAATAATAATGGTATGCATAGTTAATAGCATTAGTTAATAAGAATGCTACATTGATTAAAAAAAATCAAATGAACTTACTGTCTCTTTTTTTTTTTTTGAAAGTGGAGTGGGTCTTGTAAGTGGTTTGTTTGGTTGTTTTTGGGCTCAATTAAGGAGAGATGAGAAGGGATTTTGGCTAAGAGGGAGAAATCATATGGCTATGGAGGTCGAATCGGGCAGGATACGATCAGTTGTAGCAAGGTCAGCTAGAAGCTTTGAATGTGGGAGGAAATCAAGAATGGGATTGACACTGAAGGAAGAAGGATCGGACGGATTGGGTGTTTATAAGAGGTGAATACTATATACTCTATGAACGTGAGCTATAAGAGGTCGAATGGTCGTCTTCGGCATGTGGAATGATTTTGGGTTTGAGGATTTTGGTGGATTGAAGCAGCCTATCATGAGGTAGACACGGGAGGTTTGGAGGAGTTTGACGGGTTGCTTGCGGCGGTGGGTGCGATGATGGGTTGCTTGCGGCGGTGGGTGCAAATAGGCTGTGATGCCCCAAAATTTAATTTGAAAGAATTATTCTTTTATCTTTCAATAAATAATAATAAGAGCTAACTAATTTCTTTTATCAATATCAATAGCCTTATAAATAAAACTATCAATCAAGACATCAATATACTATATTCAATTTCCAAAAATAATATACACTACTCAGGATCTATATAATCATGTCATAACTACTCTATCCTAAGTATAAAAGAATAACTAAAATAAAAAGGAGTAAAACTTGTAGAATCCTAATCAACATCACACTCCTGATTATATACACTGACCTAAAATCATTTAACCATGTATAATGAGCTAAAAATCCCACCAGGTTATCAAAACCTACAACTGAATTCAAATTACAATAAAGGAGTAATATTACTATCATAGATCAAATCATAATAATAGCATTCATCATATGATCATTGAATTATTGTAAAAATAATAAAATTCACATGCAATAGTAGTAGAATATATAAATAGTAAAACACTACATTATGAAAGCCAATAAAATAATAAACCAGTACGAGTATCAAATCAATAAAGCAATCATCGTATTCGTAATACTAATAAGTACATAAATTAGATAAACATCGAATCAAAATACTAGTAAGGACTGTTGAAATTAAATTAATGTAGTAAAATCATATATGAATGTACACTATCAAGTTATTCTCTATCAATTATTAAATCAATGTCTTAATTACATGCTCAATATATCCTATATATCATGTGTTCAATAAATATATCATGCTTTTTGTATAAATAAATCAGTAATAGTGTTAATAATAAATTTATACAATAATATGAATGTTGAAATTCAATAAAATTGCAATTTGATAAAATCGCTGAATCAATATATTAAAAAAAAAAAAAGCGATGCATGGTTCTAATAATTTTTGGAAATAGAAGAATTAAAGATCAAATTGACCTCTTAGCTGCAAATAATAATGACCAATAGATTCAAAAGCTTTCGAAATTTCCCTAAAATCGTTTATATGGGATTGCAGGCAACAACAACAGCAACAACAAAAGATGGGGACTATTAATACAAAATGTTTAAATAACTAAAGCATCTGTGGCAAACAAATGCATCCATCCGATGACGGCAACTGTCAATGGCTATAGCAATTATATATGTACACATAACGGTTAAATCATGCAAATAGCCTTAAGACTCAAGCCATGACGAGTTAAAAATCCAAGCTATAGTTAATGCAAACCAACGTTCAATATCATCATGGAAAGCTAAGTTGCCATTGGTTTAAGCATGGATTGTCATATTAATCCTCAGATGATATAAATATAAGTCATATTAATTTGGATAACGTATGGATTATTTAGCATTATAAAATGCTTATTCATATTAACTTGTAAAGGCAATTCCAATAGTTCAAGAGGTCAATACATGACATTTGTTGTCAGCAAATGATGAAATGTAATATATATATTAAAAAAAAGGGACAAAGCAATTTTTTCTGGTGAGCAAAACATACCTTTTAATCGGTGGAAGAGTTTTAACTCAATTTAATACCTAGCGAATCGGCCAATTCCTAATTCACACACCTTTCGAAAAAACCCTCTCCACCGTGCTCCACAGCCGTTCCGAAAGTGTTTGCTGCCCGATAGCGAACTGTGTCAAGCCCGTCGTAGCTCCTAAGGCGAATCCCGGCCGGCGGCCCTTCATGATGTCCCCCATGATGCCCCCACATTCCCACGTTGGCAATCCATGTCAGTTGAAACTTGAAACTGCTATTCAATTTGGCTATGACTTCAAACCACCATCGTTGATGGATCTTTTTGTGAATGCCAAGTCCGTTCGCCTCCGTCTACAGGTCGACTTCGTTGTTCGGCTACAACTTCAAACCACTGTCACCGGCAGATCTCTTTGCAAATCCCCATGCCCGTGGTCCTTCCTCACCTGCGATCGGCCCCCAGCCCTTCCGCTACATTCGAACTCGCCTCTTCATGCGGCTTCATTTCACATGAATGAAGTCACGCTCTTTGGTCGCCTCCTCACGTGGAAGACAAGAGCCTGAAGCCCATTTCTTTCTCTGTTCCTCCTCTGGGCAAATTATTACATTTGGTCACCGGACGCAGAGATAGGTCCAGATATTAATATTGCAAATCCTCACGCCCGTGGTCCTTCCTCACCTGCGATCGGCCCCCAGCCCTTCCGCTACGTCCGAACTCGACTCTTCAAGCGGCTTCATTTCACAGGAACGAAGTCACGCTCTTTGGTTGCCTCCTCATGTGGAAAGCAAGAGCGTGAAGCCCATTTCTTTCTCTGTCCCTCCCTCTGGGCAAATTATTACATTCGGTCACTGGACGTCGAGATAGATTATTATAATTATAATAATATACATGTAAATAATATGTACAACACATATGTGCATACATATAACTAAGGATTAAGCATCACAATCATCAATTGAAGGAAGTCCCCGGGTTGATTCGGTCCCCCGAAGCCCTTGGCTGTTGAGCTGATCCAGCCGAGGGATTGAAGACTCGAAGACACTAATGGGATCAATTCGCTCACCAAATCTCCTCGCCGTCAATTTGATCTGATCGAGTCGAGCACTCCCTTTCCTCCCGGCGCTGGGGAGGTGAGGTCGGGAGGCTGCAAAAATTTGTCCAAAAATTCATGAATTAGACAAATTTTTGGAGAACAATTTCTAACCAAACATTGTAATTTGGATTAAAACTTTTAACAAATAATTCCATTAAACTTAATCTTTTTTTATAATAATTAATAGAATAATAAATTCAAAATAATTAAATAATAATAAAACAAAAAAATATTAACAAAAGAAGATTAATTCGTAAGATCCATTACTTAATCAAATAATCAAATCTATTTCAACATAAACAATTGAGGTATTCACTTAAAAAAACAATCTGAGCTAAAATTTAACTCTAATTCAATTTAAATAATTAATTTAATTTAACTAAAAAAAATAAAATCCTTAATAATTCAAACAACTTCAAACCAAAACTTGAATTCAACTTTAAAAAAATTAAGTTTTTTTTTTCTAATTATATTAATGTTTTATTAATGAACTAATGAGAGTAATAAGCTTTCATTTAACCTGATTAAAATAAAGCTAAAACTTTAAAACCTGTAACTAAATCATCGATTTGAATTGAGAAAGGGTGAGTGTTCCGTTTCAGACCTCACCCCCTGCTCCCGATTGATTCGCAAAACAGAACCTCTCTGGCTGCAGTTCGCATAACTCATGCCTCCTCCGGACACCCACCTTCGTTTGAGATGATTTTTTTACTGTTTTTTGAAGCAGTTTTTTAGTGCAAAATTTTAAATTTTTATACTAAGAAGTTATTTTAAGAAGCAATAAAAAAATTATCCTAATCGAAGCCTAAATTTGAATGTATTTTAATGACGTGGAGCCTCTGTATTAATGTCTGGAGGTAATAATTTGACAATACAACTCTCCTTGGCCCATTGGTTGAGAGCTAAGGCTGTCAACTAAGAGGTCTAAGGTTCGAGTCTATGTATATACGTCGTGTGTGTGAATTTGCCTTAAATGACCTAAATGTCCAAAAAAAAAAAAATAATAATTTGACAAGACCCAGGCGGAATCCTCTTATTCGATGCGGGAAGAATGTTCCGCACAAACACTATAGCCAACTAAGTGCGGCACTCGATACCTCTGGTATACCTATTCATTACTTGTGCGCGGACGGTGCACGCCTAATAATTTTTCCATTCGCACGCATCTAGGTCGAATTCCCCCGCCCGATCCTCCCATTCGCGAAGCCAGGACCGGACGCCCCCCTTCTCCTCTCTCGGTTTTCTTGCGTGAAGCCCAGGCCGAGCCCCTCTCCCTTCTCCGGCCTACTCTCTCTCTACCGTCGATTTCGCCCCAAGGAAGCCAGCCGATCTCCACTGCAGCAGCAGTCGCTCGCTGATTTGACCTAGCCGCTGGTCATTTTTGCTATAGGTATATCTTCTACATTCTCATATTCTTTCTCTTCCTTTTAGCAATCTTGATGATGAAAAAGTGATCTGGGAAAGTTTAGAGCTATTGTTTTGGAACGAGAAGAAAGTATGCTGGATTGAAAATGTGGGAATTTGTCTTTCTCTTGTTTTCTCTTATTGCAAAGGGAAGGATTCTCTTTCGTTGTTTAAATCAATATTGTTTGGATTTTCAACGATTCTTGAATGTATGATCTTTTAGGTTGGAATGCATGCTTATTTCTCATTACCATTAGATGAAGACTAAGTGCATTTCTTAAAAGATGTGTTGAAAGGAAAATCTAAGAAAATCTGATTAGAATTCATGGGTCTTCCTTTTCACTAGAAAGAAAATGCTTGAGATGAAAATTTGATGAGTTCTATTAGTGATAGCAATTGCAATATATGTTTTGGAAATGTCTCATTGATTGAAATTTTTTGTTAGTGATGAGAAGATGCATTGTTTGCTTATATCTTTTATCCCTAAACATCTAGTTAGTCATCTTATCTTGAGATTAGAAAGGAAGAGGGCTTTGTCTCATCTTATTTTCTCTCAAATAAGCAAGTAAAGTGAGTTACATAATTTCATACGGCAGTTGAAAGAAAGGAAAGTTGCAGTGGAAAAGAGAAATGTGAATTTTGGAGAGGATTGTGAGCTTTATGTTGGGAAGTAATCATGATTTTTATATTTTAAATGTGAGTTTTCTATAGAATCAATTCAACGTTGCATTGTGATGTTGGGTCATTTTCTTGAAAAAATTCAGAAAAAAGTAAAGTTACATTGAGCCTCTTTCTCCTTTTAATTTCATTTGGTGACAATATCGAGTTGAAAAATGTGTTCATATATGGATTCTTCGTATATCTTTTATGTCCAATCGTGAGCATTCATATATTTTATATAAAGGTTGTTACATGTAAGAGGGTTTCTTGAGTTGGTTGGAAGGGAATTTGAGGTCGTATGCAAAATTTTATCATATGCATTTGTAGCATTTTTTTGTGAGAAAAGCTTGTGTAAGGTAATTTGAAATGTTTCATGTTATGCTTTGGGAAAGAGAGACGATGAACTGTTTCTTTGCATTTATATAAAGGGATGAATGATTGCTTGAAGCGTTTTGTAAATGTTGGAAGAAAAGAGAAGTGTGTAGAGGATGAAAATGTATTTTAAATTATATATTAATTAAGTTAATCAATAATAACATAGACACATCTAGGGTTTGCCTTTCATCTTCTCTTTTTGTCATTGTTGTTCGGCTTCGTTGCTTCGCAGGAGTTGTGAGATTGCATGCGTCGCTTCTTCGGTTTCTTCGCGGCTGTTTGACTTCGCTCCTTCGACGACTTTCTCTTCCTGTCGGATCGGAAGTTACGACATTTTGATTGGAAGCAACAACGAGAGCTTGCTGGCTGTGAAGGTAACTTTCTACCTTTCGCGGGCTTCTTCGGCCAAATCCCATAAATCCGCCGAACCGAGGGATTTAGTAAATCCGGGATTTAAGCCGTAAATTCGGGATTTATCCAATCCTGGGATTTAACGCGTGGACAAAAACCGTTTCGCTGGATTTAGCGTAAATCTGACTTAAATCCCACAATAAATCCGATACCAAATAGCCCCTATATAAGTATTACCAAATAATGAGGGTAACATGAATAGAATATTTTTATCAAGCCGATGAACGTAGTGATGAAGAAAAATTATATAAACAAGAGTAGTTAGGACAATTTGAAAAAAGTTCATTTGTTTATCCTCGTAAAAAATCCCTAAAATTTAACAACACAGACACAAACATAGCAGAATTTTTTTTTTCACTTGCTTAAAAAATAACAAGATATTTTTGGAGTTAAGAAGAGAAATAGAGATTTTGCCCACTTAACAGTGGCCTTTAAGATAGTCCTTGAGTATTAGCAATATGAGCTGACCACCAAATAATTTAATAATTAGAAAAAATATTAAGGATATTTTCAAATTAATAATTTTACTATTTAAGAGAATCGTTGTCAAAGAATTAATACAATTTGACACACATTAGAGGTTATTACCATTAGTTGAATATTATTCTTGAAAAAATCTCGGGAGGATACTTGTTACCAACATGAATATGAGATTTAAAGAAAATTGCATTACTAAGCATAGATAGGATTTTTGAGGGGGAAGGAATATCAATGCAACATTTGAAGGAGAGAATGGTGTCATACTATAGATGGATGAGGAGGTAGAAAAAAAGTGTCAATAGAATTATTTGCTTAAGTAAGAGGAGTCACAGGGTTAGCCCTTGAGATAGGAACTAGGAAGCAAAAGCAGACTATGAATAAATTAACAAAGTAGCATATGAAATCGAGTTATATGAAGTTAACATAGGAGGTGGATCAGAGGCATAGCTTGGGTAGCTGTCAAAGTAAGATTTAAGACCAAGACAAGACTAAGGGCTACCAAAGTAAGGAGCATGAATGTCTTAGAGTTAGGTCCCTATATGGATGCTAAAGGGAGGAGCAATGAAATAATTATTTCTCGCGTGAGAAATATCATAGATTTGGTTTAGTAGGGAGAAAACAAGATCTCTTACTTACGACCATTATTATATTTTGAATAAATCAATGTAGTAACATCTGATGCCAAGCTAGGAAAAACTAACAAAGGTGGTGGCGGTGAGATTAGAGGTGAAGCTTGGGTAGTTTGTGGGAGATGATATGAGACATGGATATGACAAAGGGAAACCAAAGGTGTGACATTCAAAATAATCAAAGAGAAAAGTTTGGGGAACATATGTAATGCCAAAGTAAGGGCCAAGCTAGAACAAAGCTGGAGAGAAACCATCACAAGCTCTAGTGATGTGAAACATATATAGAAACAGGAATTGCATGGGAATTAATAACAAGTTGTAAAGCTTTGATAATTGTAAACTCAATGTTTCACCAAGATAGGATTCTAGGAATTTTTAGTTGCAAATAGGATTTGGTAGTTCGTTACAAAAAAAGATTACTAGAACAATTTAAAATAAGAACAAAAAGCTATAATAACACTAGATACAGAATAACAAAATCCATCGTTTAACGTTTTAACAAATAAAAAATTCACCGCCGAGTTTCCCTCTCTTTCGCTCTTGAAGTCGGGTTAGTGGGAGAACAACTTCAGAAATCCTAGGGATGTCACAGAAAGAAAGAGGACGCCTATAGTTTTGATCCATAGAAAGATAGCTGGAGGGGAAGACGCGGGTGGATGTCCAATGATTCGCTAAGGTCCGGAGGGTAGATGTTCTTCGATAGAAGGTGCCAAGGTGAATAGGATTCGGTCGATGTATACGTCGACGGTGTCGTCAACTTTTAGATTGAGATCGAAGAAAGGAGATTGTAGAATATCTGCTAAGCCTTGATGGTCGTAGAAAAATCCGTGGTCTCGCTCGGGATCAGCCATCCATGAGGGAAGAGAAGTCGATTCAATTCCGGGATGGACAAAGTGGCCGGCGGCTTGATGGAGGAGAACATTGGTCGGTCAGTCTTGGGGAAGCCTTGGGGTTAGGGGATTAGGTATTGAGAGAAGCTATAAGAGGATAAGAAGGAATTAATTCCTTGAGTAATTACCCTTGAATAGTAATTATATTGGAATTAATTTGGGAGGGAAGGAGGGAGAATTTGAATTTAAATTCTCTAATTGGTGGAGGAATCATGGGGAAGATTGGGTTTGAATTGGGAAACAATTGTAATTGGAGGGGAAGAGAGAGGCGGTGGCAAGAGGAAAGATAGAGGGAAGAAAAGGGGCTAATTATCTCATTACTTGGAGCCCTTAATTAGGGAAGGAAATAATTAGAATAGAGGGGAGAGGGGTCGGCCATATAAGGAGGGAAGGAAAGTGTCCACATACAATGTATGTGGACCCAAACATTAAATGTGATTAGGGAATTAAATGATTTAATTTCAGATTTAGAGTGATGGGAGGGGTTTCCTAAACTAGGTTAACTAATTTGAAAAGATTTTGAAATTCAAATTTAGTTGAATTTCAAATAAAAGGCTTTCCAAATTAATAATGGGCCGTTAGGCTAGCGTGGTGTGGGTAGGGGAAGTGGCGGTTTATGGTGGAGTCGACGGGTTGGGAAGCAGGAAGAAGGTGGCCGACGGGTGGAGAAGGGGATGTGGAAAATGAAGCCAAACTAATACAAACCGCGAGATTGGCCTCTACCGGCAGCTGTCGGGTGATGCTTGGCTCTCTCATAGGGTTCTCTCTTCTCTCAAGAGTTCACAATAAAGAAGAAGACAAATGCTGAAAATTTCATTCAAATAATCATTAACCATAATACAAGACTAAGGTCTTAATATATAGGCCTCCAAAATCAAGTAAATAAAAATACTTACATGTCATCGAGGCTACAACATAAAAGAGATCCCTCACAGGGGTACAATAGTAAAATTTAAATAAACATAAAAGAAATACATAGATGCATCATAAGTAGAGTCTCTAAATTATAGCTGTCGATCTACGATTCCTCCGATGATAGATTCGTCGAAATCTTTTGCTGATGTCCTCATCATCTAGAGATGATTATAATGTCATCGATAGGTGTAGGCATCCAAAACTTAGCACAAACCTCCATAGAGGAGGAAAAATACTGCTCAACATGCTCGAAGTAGGAGGATCCAGGTTGTTGATGACAAAAACAATAGGTGGTTAGGGAGCAGTGCATTAGTGCAAGATAGTTTTTACTAGGGCATCATGATTTAATGTTAAATATGTTTCATAAATTTGAGCAATTTTTTATTTTTTATTTTCTATTTTTACACTTTTTTTTCTAATTTTATTAACTAATCAAGTATTATTTTACTGTAAGAATTTAAAAATATTTTTGCTAATACATTTGAAATAAAATAATTATCTAGATGAAGAATGAAGATGAATTTATGTTTTCTTTGAATCATATTAGAGTCAAGATATGTTAATTATTAGTAACAAAATTGCACTAGGCACAAAGTCATAAGAATATAATGTGAAACTTGTTATGATTTAATTTAAAAGAAAAAAAGAAAAAAAAAGAAAAAAAAGAAGATGAGGTTTACTCATCAATGATTTAGCTTATGCAATTAGCAACATTTTTTTTTTATTTACCTCAATATATGAGGTTTACTCATCAATGAATATATACAATTATTAAAATTTTTTAAGATGCTAATTAGATGAATAGCTCAATCATGATGTCCCATGTCAAATCTGTATAAAAAAAATTCCGAGCCTTTAGATTAATCTAATTCTTTTCATATGCTCTTTGATTAAGGTTAAGTAATGATATTCAATGCTTAATATTGCTGAAATACTTTAAAGTACCACCTTATGTTGAAAGGGGTGCTTGTAAGTATTAGTCTTTCTTTTGATTTTGAAGTAAAAAAGTATTGATTTGTAGCAATAGACTTTGCCTTGGTTTGTCTTATTATCAAATATGGTACATTGAAGAACTTTTAAATATTATGTAATAGCTAACTTATACGTATTTTGGTGTTCTTGGATTCTATGCTTGAAATTAGATATTTATGTGAAAAAAAAGTTCTATTTATTAGTTTCATTTTTTTGTTGTTCATTTTTCGTATTTACATATTGCAATAGGATGTGAAAAATAAATCTTTTATAGTTTTATGTTCAGTTTAGTTTATCCAAAATTATATGTATTATTAGCATCACTTTAATTGTTATTATTATTGTTAAAGCAATTACAGAATTTTATGTCTAATCTTCCTTCATGTTTCATATTTTAGCCAAAGCCTTAACTAATCTTTAGTATAAACTAATTTATTAATTTTTTTTACATTGAAAATGATATAATTTTTCATTATATTGCATATGCATATAGTGCAGTAATTCTATTTCTGTGGTCCTTTTTGAAATTTATTTAATAATCAATTGAGAAACTTCTTGTTTAGGTATTTTCTTTTCAACCAATTAACACCACTATACTCAAACATTATTGGTAAGTTTTGAATGCCAATTTAAACTATATTAACTTCATATTGTTTGCTCTTTTTAAGGAATGATTTTTATTATCATCTTTTTTCTTTACATTAGAATGTTAACTTTTTTGGGACATTGGTTATATTCTATCCTACTAATAGCATTTAAACTTGTACTTTTCAAAATCATGATTTATGTCAACATTTTGATTAAGTTTATCACTTCAATTGATGAGTTTATTTTGCTTATTCACTTCTTTTTAGGCAACCTTAGAGTGTTGATTCTCATTAATAAAATTTTAATTCATATAATTATATATAAGTTTTTTTAATTTCAAATTTGTCATTATAGATCTTCATTTTTTTTTACAAATATTAGTCATCTTTTTTGCTTATTATAATCTTATCTATTTCTTCAAAAATATATTATATTATTATATTATTCACAAGTACAATGATTTTTAGATTATTTTATTGGTTTGTTGTATGCTTGAGGCACATTAAAATATGTAAAACTTTTATATGCTTTAAAACCAAAAGCCACAATCTTTTATTTATTAAAAATGAACATTTTCCAGCTCTTTCTTGTTTAATAGTTGTTTTTCTTATGATTAACATATACAGTCTATTTTCCCTTGTTTAGTAGTTTTTTTTCTTAAGATGTAGCTCTATAGTCTATTTCCTTTTAATGACTTTCAAGTATATGGATTTCCACTTGAGCGCACCAAAGAATGAGATTATAGTTTTTTCTTACATGATCAATTTTATTTTATGAAAGTGATAGTTTCAAAATTCATTATCATAATAGTAAAAGATATTTGTATAATATAACAATTTTATGTTAAATAATTCCGTTATTACATTCTACATCAAATCTCATGATCTGATTGATCGTGCATATTTTATTTATTCACCAATATGATTTTTACTATCTGATATTAAACATAGTTATTTTATGACTCACTTTCCCAAAAAAATATTTATTTGTTGGATAGTTATCACTTTAAAATTTATCTTTTAATGACTCTTTTATATATATATATTTCAAAAACCTCGAAATAGCTATTCCAGTTTCAATACGAGATGTTGGAATTCTACAACAATAGAAGGACAATAGATATTCTCTTTTAACAGACACCACAGTATGTGAATCGAGAATAAGCTCAATGGATTACTACAATCTCAAAAGACAACACAGTAGTTTCATTGATGTCAATTTCCTTGAGGACCTTAGTTATTAAGATAAGTTTGATTAAGATAACACAATGGTTTATCTGAGTAGGATCTGATTTGACATCAATAAAAAATTTCTAGTGATCATTCACTCAAGTTAAACAAAGTCTTACATGATCAAAATATTATAAGCAGGCGCCCTAAATTCGACCCTTATCTATTAAAATAACAGAAGTTGTATAAAAGTCTTATAAAACATAAGAAGTTGTTGACCATGTTTATTTCACTTAGGTCCTCAAGTGTGCATATTTCCCCTTGATTGAGTGAAATTTGGCCTGAGTGAGCTCGATCATGCCTGATCGATTCAATTGAGTTCCATTGAATTTAATTTGAGTCAAGTTGGTGCCGATTAGGATTTAATTTCACCAAATTTGACCGAATTAATTTAATCAAACTAAATTAAATGCAAAGCAACTCAAATTGACCAAAACTTGGTTCAATTCATGCTCAATTCCAAGCCCAAAATGAGTCGGATTGTCTTAAGCTAAACTCAAATTAACTTTCTAGCTAGTTTGAATTTCTCTTTATATTAAGAAATTGATTCCACGACTGAGATTTAGAGCCTTGACCACTGCTTTTTCGTCTCTCTCCATCCGATTCATGCAGTTACAGCAGGGATTCAATGACAAAATGAAATCAAATCGCTTGGTCTGATTTCCTCATTCGACAAGAGACTCTGATGACTAAATGGATGTATGTCGAAGACTTCCGGCGGTGTTCTTCTTTCTTTAATTCGAACAAAGAGCCGACAAAGGCCTCTCGATTAAAGATCCTGAAGATATCTCAGACAAAAGAAAAAAAGAGACTTTTTTTTTCTCGGATTTTCCCCCTCAAGATGAAAGCTTCTTTTTTCCCCGCCTCGATCCGATTCGCAAACCCCAGCCGTTGCCAAGCCTCCCGCTTCCCCCATCTTCTCTCGTTTGCGAGCCCTAGGTGAGAGCCGAAGCCCCTCCACTCTCTGTTCACACGTCCAGGAGGCGGAACCCCCCATCGCTCTTCCTTTATCCCTCTGTCGGTCTGAGTCAGACACTCGCTTGCAAAGCATCACCAGTTAGCCCCGACTCCCTCACGCTACAGCAGCCTACACACCCTATTTGACTCCCTCTCTCTCAACCATGGGTAACCTTGTTCTCCTCTTCTTTTGATTCTTCTTCTTCTTCTCAAGCTCCCATTCTTAATCCTCTCCTTTTCTTCTTTTTAATCTCCTTCTTGCTTTTTGAAAAAAACCTCAACCCTTTCCTTTTTTGAGAGAGCGTTTACTGGATTGTTGTTATTTCATTTTTTTTTATGGATGTCAAATTGCTCATTTGATTTGCTTTTTGATATAAAAAATGGTGAAATAAATTTTGTTGGGATGTTTCATGAATATAAATTGACGAAATGATGAAGTAATGCTTGTGACCTCCCTTCTTAAAACAGAGAATGACATCTTGCCTTCACTCTTTCTTTTTGAAGCAAATGGAGAATAGCATAATAGGTTTCCTTTCTTGATCTAAAAAATGACGATCACTTAAGTTAATTTCTTTTGGTTTATAAGAGATTCTTCATATTTCAAATGCTTGATTGTTGGTCTTTTGGATTTAAGGATTGAATGACATTCTTCATTTTCTTTCTTCGACACATTTGGTGACATCTTAATTAATAGCGGCAATCTTGCTTTCTTTCCTATAGGTAAGTGATAGTAGCTTGCTTAATGTATAAACATTAGACTCTCAATGAAAGATCATTGCGCTTGTAATGTTTTGGAAGACATAAATTGCTCACCAATAAAAGAGTGATGCCGTATGTTGCAAGCTATGTTTATTTTCATATTATTTGTTGAATGGAGATGCACTTATTTTTTTCATGTTATTTTTGAATGGATTTCTGCATAATTTCATCAATGTAAGCATGCTTAGTGAAATTATGTTTAGAAATGTTTATGTTCAAGATTATGCTTCAACATCATATATTCATGTGATATCAAGTGAGATCTCTAAATTTTGTTGGAAAACCTACCTTGCTAGCATGAATGAGTCTCATATGGTGTACTTTTTGTTATTGCAAATCAAGTTTAATGCGAAGCATAAGAAAATGGGCATGAAATTTTCTTCATATCTATTAGTGATTGTATGATATATGTGTTGATCTTGAAATAAAAGGTGATAACTATGAAGTAGAAAGTATTTTGGTATTTTACATCTCTCTTTCTCCCATCAATGCTAGAATTTGTTTTGTTTAATGGGAAGGTTATATTTTTGATGTGATAGGTTGAAAATTTTATGAGCATTGACATTGCTTCACTCTCCCCCTTCTTATGTAAGTATTGAGTACGTGATTTACAAAAAGCTCTACGTTGATTTTTCTTAAAAAAGAAATGTTTCTTTGAACATATTTCTCTATCACAAATTACCCTTTAGGTTTCTTTCTTGAAGCATGGAACATAGATTGAACTCGTTGCTACATCTCGTTTTCTAGAAAGGATTAAAGTTGCAATTTGTTGTATGAAAGGACCTTGATTTAGAGAAATTATTTGTGTTGAAACATATTCACTAATATTATATTATCACTGTGAAGGACATTAGAGGGCATGATTGACATTATATGATGGAAGAGTCTATTATTATGCTATAGAGTTTTCTTGTTGTATATTTCGATCAGAAACACAAAGTCATATAGTCTATGTTAGAATATTTCATGAATTCTAAAACAAGGTGAAGTCATTTAGCAAAGTCTAATGTTCAAGAGCATCTATATTCAAAGTTGAGCTTTTATTAGAAAGCTTCAAGCATACTTACTCTTTTTTTTTTGCCTACATATAACTCATATGTTTATGCAAGGGAATAAATAGAGTTGTTGTGATAACACCTTGTTTGGGAAGAGTAAAATTTTCATGATTTGTTTGATTGTTGTGACTCATGTTTATGGCATGTATTTCAATCTTTATATGTATCTCGCATTGCAGGATTCCTGGAGAAGATTTACATAACATAAGAACTTTGTTTGAGTCGTAGCTTTGACATTCGCATCACATCATGTCTATCCATTTTGATAATTATTTTGCTCCTGACAACACAAAAACAATGATTGCCTGTTACCATTAATGGTAACTTGATGCTATGATACAACACATTTTAAAGGATTTTCTAATAAAAATATTATAGATTTTTTACATTTGAAATTACAAAGTCTACATCATTAGACTTAAAGCATCCATTATGTACCCTTTGGCTATATAGAAAAGCCAATTATTCAACCCATTATAATATATATATATATATATATATTGGTCAATACCAAATTTTGTAATATATGAAGGATCGAAATATTGACTAAATTTTTTTTATTCTTTAATGTTTTTGTTATCGTTTTTTTCAGAGGTTATTTTAGTTTATAGCTTAGATAGGCAACAAGGTTATGTGCCTCTCCTGGAGAGCCTTGATGAGAAGCTCCATTAGATGTTTTTTGTATCATAATGGCTCCATTATTAACTTTAAGTAGTTTTAAGTTTTGTTTGGTCATTCAAAGTATTTCATATCAAGATATTCACCAAAATGGAAGTGAATGGACAAACAAATGATAACAATATTATTAATGTTTAGCAAAAGGGTCCATTAATATTGTTAGTTTCAAAAGAGAGAAATACGAATAAGATAAAAAGTTGGTATCTCAAATAGGAAATCAGATAGATTGAGATTGAGAAGTTTTTTTCACAATAATAATGCAGAAAATAATCATCAAGAAAATTGTTGCAATGCAAGAATTAGACATCATAAAATTACAAAAATTCACAATCAAGTTTAGTTATATAATTTAAAATAAAAAACTAGCATGAATTAAATCCTAATAGTAATAGAAATTAAATAGAATAAATAGACAACTACGTGCAATATGTGTTAAACCAAAGGCAAAGTAACAAATACCCCTTTTTGCCTTAGGTGCATCACAAGCCAAGGCTTTGACTAGGAAGTGTAAATTTATTTTTTGGTAGAGCTTTGTAGAAGTGTTTATAAGTTGATTTTCAAACCTGTAATAAATAAAGTCGTATCTCTTACTTTATTCTATTTTGTTAAAATAATTTTTTTTTAAAATGTTTGATTTTTTTCTAAAAATATTGGACTATGAGACATAACAACTGCAACATGCAGCCAGCAAATACTTTATATTTTCTTCAACTGTTTCAAAGTTAAACTTCACTTTTCAGTACAAAGTTATACTTAGTATCAACAATCACTTAATGTGTTTTAGATATTTTTATAAAGTTAAATACCTTATATGTATTATATTAATTATTTTATTTTGAAATAAACAATCTTTGATAGATGGTATTTTTTTCTTATTTTAGAAATTATACTTTGGAAATTATAAAAAATTTATGAAAATTTTTTATAAAGTTTCTTCAAAGAACCAATAACAAAACAATGCCATCAATTGTTCATATTCAAACACAATAACTTAATATATATTTTATATATTGATGGCACTTAATCTTTTCTCCGTTTGGTAGCTTCTATCTCGACGCTACCGACTCGTCATCATGCACTCACGTTT
>NW_021368962.1:46695-88271 GCF_001605985.2 Dendrobium catenatum
AGTAATTCCGATAGATGTACTTTATTCGTAAGCTGTTATAACTGGAACTGTACCGTAATCATTATAAAAAATATAATCAATCAACCCGAAGTATTGCAACTTCTTCTGAATTTTTTACCACAGATTGACAACCTTTGATATATCTAAAACTATGGGAAAAACGTCATTTTCTAGCTGCCATTTCTGCCGGAAAATGAATGAATTTCGTCAATAATTTACATTTCTGATGGATTTTCAATGGATTTTTTTCCAAAGTAATTTACGCGTCAAAAAATAAACACCATCGAAAAAATTCCGTCGAAAATATTTCTGGCGAATTTTTCGGCGACTTATTCCCCCAAGAATGCGCAAAAAATTGCTTAAAAAAATTTAGCTTTAGCAGGCCCATCAACTCGCTTGCCTATCACTATGGTGCCCCAGTGAGTGAACCCGCATGAACCCACCTGAACTCCACGGTCCCGTGAACCAAGCCCGCGCTTGAACTCCACAGGCTCGTGAACCATACCCTCCCGCAAACCGCAAACCTGTGAAGCAGCCCCGCTCGCGGACCCTCCGCTTGCCTGCATGGGGTTCAAACCCCGCTTACTTCAAACAACCTAGTTCTTTCCCATGAGCTGTGATGCATATTGCATTTTTTAATTAAATTATACTTTTTTAATAATTATTTTATATTTATATTATTTAATCTATTTTATAATTTCTATTAGACTATCTAATTAATTTATTTTAATTAGTTAAATTAACATAATAATAATTATTAATTTTTTATTAATTTGGTTTAGCAATATTTAATTTAAATAATTTAATCCAAAAAATGAATAATTTTAAATATTAATAATAATTATTTTTCAGAATATTTAAAATTTTGTCAAAAATTAAATCCTTCATAAATATTCTATCATAAATCTGTCGGAATTTCTGACGAATTTATTTCCGTTAGAAAATTTATTGGAAATTTACGTTATTTCTGTAGTTTAATGACTCTGCTGGCAGCTGCTATTAGATGGAGATCACTAGCACAATACATAAATCGAGATAGAATAATTACAACAAAATTTTTTTTGCCCTTGTTGCAAATGGATACATGAGATTCAACTAAGTTCGTGTTGTTCTCTGTAAACTTACTTTTTGACTCATTAGTCTAAATGTCACTTTGCATTCCTTTGTATGAAAATTTTTATTCGTTTAGCATTTTTTGCTGAGTAATGAAAATTTCTCTGTCATCTTGCTTGATCTCCATGCCACTGAAATATGCCATCAAATTATGATAAATCATTTAAAAAACTTACATCATCACTTGCTTAAATTCATCATCAAGTTTTGCATTGTTATGTGTCACCAAAAAGTCATCTACATATAATGACACAAAAAATAATTTCCCTTTTTCTTCGCGTAGACTGTGACTTATAATAACATTTTGGTAAAACCCAACTTAACATATTATTGTAAATCTTTCTATACCGGGCTCTAGGTACTTATTTTAAGCCATAATTAGCTTTTCTTAGTATGAAAGTTTTGTCTCATTAGTCTTCTTTAATGAATCCTTCTGCTTGCTCAACAAGGATTGCCTTTTGTAATAAAACATTTAGAATAGGAGCTCTACCTCACAAGAATGCTTGGTTTTGACTTCTTATCAAGTTTATCATGCTTGACTTGTGTAACATGATTAAAACACTTGCAATTAATGCTCTAAGAATATTAAATGATTGTTTATAGCCATGCCAAGCTTCAAATGGAGTTTGTCTTTCAATGTCTTGTTATAGTTTATTCTTTAAAAGGATGGCAATACTTGTTGCCTTAACCCTAAACTTCGTTGGTCATTTCATTTTTTTGAATTTTTTGTAAAATAGATCCAAAAGGAGACAAAAAAAAGAGGTTAGAGATAGCTCAAGAAATTCAAAGAAATTCCATTCAAACTCTTTTAGAACTACCATATTCCCTTTTTCCATGATTTTTTGCTACAGCAGTTTCTTATTGCTATCAGGGGCATTTGGGCTCTGTTTTATAACTGTCCGATCGAGACTTTAGAGGGTCATGATGGGCATTTCCTTTGCACGCTTACTTTAGCCATTTAAATACAGTAGGGGGTAGATGTCGTCATGGTTTAAAATTGCGCAATATGAGGCTCGCCTTTGCGCAATTCCAGTAAAAAACGCCTCGATGCTTACGCCTCGAGTTTTTTTTATGAGGCTTATGCCTCAACTTGGTTGAGGCCCGCCTCGCCTCATTGGCATGAGGCTTACGCCTCACGCTATATATATTAAAACTTACATAAATCTTGAAGTAAATGCCCGACATTAGACTCTATAGGAGAGGAGGAAGGGGAGAGAACAGTTCACCATAATTATGATTCAAATGAAGAACCCCTTAGTGATGACAATGCTAATGACTTATGAGTTCTTATGTGATATGTCATTGCTATTTATTTTTGGAAATTGAAATTATATGTTAATGAAAATAATACTGGGATTTGGGAAAGATAGAATTTTGAGTTGAACTATATTTCATGTTGTCTTATTATTGAGATATTTTGATTTTACTTCATATCTTATATTTTTTTATGTTTTATATTATTCACTCATTAGCATATAAATTTTTTATCATTTTATGTTTACGCAATCTTTTGATTTTGAGGTTTACGCCTCAAAACGCCTTGAGGCTTACGCCTCGCCTCACGAATGAAAAACGCCTCAATACCCGAATATGCAATTTTAAACATTGGCTGTCGTCTGGCGTCTTCTCCACAAGGAAGAAAAGAAGACGAGAGGGGCGGACGAGTAGGTCTTCGTGCTGTGAGTGAGTAGACGAATATTTGAAGAAAAATCGAGAGTGACGGGAGGGGATTTCCGTTGGTCCTTGGCCGGAAGCGGGAGGGTAGAGTTCTTTTGACCTTCTTCCTTTAATCTTGCATGCAATTTGGGGGGGAAGAGGACTTGTTGAGTTTTTTTTTTTCTTGGTTCATTCCGGCTGTAAGGAAGAGAGGGCTAGGGGTTTTCGTGAGCTTCTCTTTGATTTCACGTGTGAGAGGAGAGCTAGGGGCTGCGGGTTTCCTTCCTCAAGGGCAGTGCTACCAGGAATTGCTAGAGTCATAGTAGTCGTCATTACTTTGCAAGAGGCAAAACAGAGGAACAACCAAGCATTTACCTACAAGCTTTGCGAGTTCTAAACCCTATACACCTTGCTTGGTGAATCAACTGTTCCTGCTTCATCAAAAACCGGCTAGTGCCTTCCCGTTAAATCCTAATAATGATGATATAGAAAGGTGTAGTATCATGTTCTGTTTGGTGTAACTTAGCAACTGTATGCTGAAGATTGATTTTTCGGTCAAAAATCTTGAACCTATAGTTGTTTCTCTCTTCATGGTCGATTCATTTGGTGCAGCAAAATGATTTTCTATCGTTTTCTATTAAAAAAAAAGAAAAATAGAAGCTAAACTTTATCAAGTGACAATGTGAATGCACTTTCTAATGCTTAGTTGCAGATGTTTTTTTTAAGCAGATTTTTGCAGTATATGTCTTGTTGCCTCCTCATACTTGATGTTCAGTTTTCTTAACATGATTGCTATGAAACTAGTAGACAACGGCTAAAAAAGGCCAATGGTCAGAGGCAAGTGAGTTTTTAACTGCAGGGTATGTGTCTATCTTAACTTATGCTTCCTCTTATCAAGTTCATATGACCACAAAAGTCTCTTAAGTCTTTAGTTAGCATGAACACTCAATGTGATTTATCACTTGAGTTTAAATGAATCTTTCTTCATTTCATTGGCCATTTTCCGTACATATTATTAATTATCAATAATATACATATATAAAGTGTTTGCATTTACACTGCAGAAAATTGTATATGATGTTTGTTAGCAATGAATTATGATTATGTTGGAAAACCCATGTACACAGTTCTATTACAATACTAGTTCACATCGGATATGAAAATTTATGATTATGATTGAATAACTTTTAGCTTCATGCCATAGGGTTGTTCTATATGTTCAGTGCAAAAGTTAATGGCCATGTTGACAACTTTACATGTATATCTATGTTCCAATGCCATATGTGCAATTGATATCAAAAGTTTATTGATTCGCTGGAGGGCTTGTATATGTATTTGAGTTGCAACATCAATGCACCAAATGCAAGGATTTCTGGTTATGTTGAACATGTTTCGTGTGACCAAACTATCATACATATTCCATGGTTTTGTTAAGTTATCATGCATGCTTCACATGTTAATGTTACATATTTATACATGCTCAATAGATAAGAAGTTTGGTGGCTAGATTCGAAAGATGTAAGTTCTTGTAAGGATATGGTAATGGCCTGCACTCACTATCATTATAATGTCCAATTCAGCTTATAATAGACAATAATTACATGCTTATGATTATGTTATGACGGGAGTGGAAATTTAACGGAGTTGTTTTGGAATTGGCATCGTCCTTGTGCTCTTTTTTTTATGTTGGTTTAATGATATATGTGTATATACGTGGTCTCCACCATCCTCCACCATTCTCTTCTTCATGTCATTTCATATAGAACATAACGAGTATTAAAATATAATAAATAATAAAGATTGAAAGTTGAGATGAAGTAGAACTACATACATCCAAATGTGAATCTGTAATCACCACTGATCCTTTATACATTCATTATACTTTATTGCACAATAAGAAAGACATCGATTCAACTTCCTCTCAAACATTCTTATCTTATTCCGTGGATTGGTATATATAAATTTAGTATCTTTGAACTTAATTAGTTGTTTGCCTTTGGCTGGAATACTTATTTGGCAATTTACTTATTGAGCTTATCATAATAGTCTTTATGCGGAGAATCTCATATCATCTTTTGTATGTGTTTGAAGTTGAACATCAATTAGAATTCTTTCTGAGACGCAATTGAGCAACAGAGGCGCGCCTCAGCCAATGTGAGTCGTACGCCTCAACAATGCCAGCAATTGCGCACGCCTCGAGGCGTTTTTTGCAAGAATTGTGCAGAGGCGCGCCTCTTATTGCGCAATTTTAAACAGAGATGTGTTGGAGAGCTCATTTTGATAGAATATGGTGTTCATTGTAGTCAATAAATATAAATTTTCTTTATGCATTAGTTAAGTTTATCATCTTTCATGATGAAGATGAATGTTTGTTTTATAATAAGTGAATTAATAGAATGATATTAGATGCATTATAATATATACATATCTCAGTTCTGTTATGTTAGTTGTTAAGCAAGTGCACATGTTTCTATTATCTAGATGAACGATGTGGTTGTCGAGCCATGTAGACTGCAAGCCTGTTGCATATTTCTTATATTTGTGCAGTGGCTTTCATTGTGTTGGGGAACCTTTATGAATAAATATTGATGTGAATTTTACAAAGAAAGTTAACTAAGTTGTAGTAGATACATTTCTTTTCATGTTTACTAATTTTTCATATGAAATATATTATCCTTGTTAACAATTTAATGGCCTATTCTCATGTCGCCTGAGTTGATATTTGGAGTATGCATAAACATCCATTCACAAGTTAGTTTTTTTTAGAGTATAAAACTCACTTTACTTACGATCCTGATGGGTGATGTCAGGTATAGATGTAAGCCTTAGACACTAGGTTTTTATTAATGTTCACTCCTTACAAATATATACATATAGCTTAAGTGTGACATTGTAGGGTGGATGACATATACATAGGTTCACTATCTATAACCATGTGCATTTCCCAATTTGTCAGCGTAGAATTAGATCCCTTAAGCCCCTTAGTCTATGAGGTCCCCTTGAATGAGTTAACCTATGGTTGTTAACAAGGATCCTCTAGTCGGCACTTGACTAAGAAGGCTAAGAGAAACGACGAATCCAGAACGATGGAACCATGGAATTTTGATCGGAAGTGTTATACTCATATTATAGGTTAGTTTCTACCCTCTAATTATCAATCTACTTGAACAATTAGTTCATTTGACATGCATAAGTTATCTTTAAGAGCCAAATCAACAATAAAGCTTATTAATAAGCAATAAACCAAATAATATATGCATAAACACATGCATATATGAGGGAGAAACATATGTAATTGTATATGATAGTCTTGTTGAACTCATTTGATGAAGTCAACACCCTTTCTTTCCCCTAGGATTCTTCTAAAAGCTAACATTTCCTACCAAGCCCATAGGAATCCCTTAGGAGGACACCTAACAATGTAGCATTAGCAAATTTTAGAAAGCTTGAAACCCCCTTAGGGGGGCACCCTTTAGTGACCTTAGTTAGGCAGCAGGCCAACCAACTTGAATTAAATAAGATTGATCCAATTTAAATCAAAATCCTATTAAAATACATTAAGTCTACTTAACCACCACTAATAGCAACATCAAGCCTTTATCCTACTACGTGGGGTCAGCTAAATGAATCATTTTTCTCTATTATGTCATGTTAAGATTCACATTCTCATTTAAATCTTATAAAGAAAGGTCATTTCTAATATTTTCTAATCATAGTCTTTTTAGGTCTACCTCTATCTTTCTTAACATAAGTCAAATCTAATACATCTGCTTTCCTAACCGGGTCATCGGAAGACCGCCATTTTATGTGACCAAACTATCAAAGGCGACTCTCTCTAATTTTATCTTCCACTGGAGCTACTCTCATTTCATATCCTGTCTCTAAGAGTAAAGCCACTCATCCACTTGAGCATCCTCATCTATGCAGCACTTAACTTAATATGATGCTTCTCTTTTAATTGCCAACATTTTTTACCATAAAGCATCGCATGTCTGACCATCATCTTATAGAATTTTCCCTTAAGTTTGAAGGGAACTTTTCTATCACACAATAAGATCGGTTACTAAATGGAATTCTCTCTCTTATATCTTCATCATTATTAATAATATAACAAATAAGTTGGAGAACATTCATCAATAGTTGGAGAATCATCCTCTCATTCCCTGCCTTCTCATGAAGCCCTTCTAACTTAAAAAATGCTCTTGTGGAAGCTACAACTTATGAGAACATATGGAATAAGCAGTGGGCCAAATGTGCTTGGCTCTCTATAGGTGAGGATGACTTAAAAGGTCCTTTACCAGAGAATCAGATGTCATGGTAATCACAAAATCAAAGAACTCAAATGCAAATCTAACTCTATCACCTCCTAAGAGGATATTGTGAAAGAAGTAGAATCTAATTTCAGCTTGCTTCTTAGTAACAATGATTGCCAATACCTCAAAAGACTTCTCATTCCTGCTGCTGCTATTCTTTCTCATAAGGATGATCTCGTGCTTAGTTAGGGTTTCAAGGACAAGTATATTAAAGAAGCTCTTCATAGCATTGGCTCAGATAAAACCCCTAAGCTAGATGGTTTCACATTCAACATTTTTAAAAAAACCTATCATATTATAGAGGGTTCCTTCATATCTGTTGTTAAATAGTTCTTTTCAACTAATTACCTACCAAACAGAGTTAAGCATGTTGTTGTTACTCTGATACTAAATAATTCTCATACTGAAACTCTAATTGACCACATACACCATTTCTCTGTGCAATACCATCTATAAATTCATTGTCAATCTTATTAATGGAAAGCTCAAGACTATGCTTCCCAAGTTCTTTTAGTTGTCTTAGTTTTGTTTTATTCATAATGGAGATATTACTGACAAAATTATCCTTTTTAATGAGCTTTTTCATGGCTTCAATATTAGAGGAGGTCTTAAGCACTTTTGTGTCAAAATTTATATTAAAAAATGGCCTTTGACTAAGAGATCAAGGAGTTTCTTTTCGCCTTTGTCATGGATGGTCTCTTAAGGCTTATTAAGATGCATATTGATTGCTTATCTTTTAAAGGTTTCATAGGGAAAAATATTAATATATCACATTTAATACATGCTATTGATCTTTTGATTTTTTGGTGGGACCAATCAAATAAATACTCATTGCTTACATTATGTTTTGTATTCCTTTAAATTAAGATTTTTCTTGCTATCTACTTTAACAAATCCAGTATCTACTTCTCTAAAACTGTCAACATTAATTGTAAATGTTTTATTCTTAAAAATCTACCCTGGAATATTTAGTAGTTAACATGATGTGAAACCACTTGGAGTTACAATTAGAAATTAGAAAGATAGTTGATTAAAGCTTTGCTCATATAAAGTTATCTTTAGCGCATAAAAGAGATATGAATTTGAAATATTCAACTTGCTTAGGCCAAAGACGTGCAATAGAGAATAACCAAACAATTCTTTCAAAGTTCAATGCAAAATTAAATGCTAAGTACAAATAACATAATCCGACGTTTAACAACAAGAGGTTCACCTCAAGGGCCTTCTCACTCAACTTCTTGTAAGCTTTTAGTGGAGGAAGATGAACCACATGAAGAAGAATATTACCACTAGGAAGACGGGGCCGAAGAACTTTGTCAGTGGAGAGGTAGCCGGTGGAGATGAGGGTGGTGGGTGGCCGACGATGATCCAATCGTAGTCGGAAAATTGACCGTCGATGAGGGGCACAAGGGTGGGGAGAATTCGGTCCAAGTAATCTCCAATGGTGCCGTCGTGTTCAAATCCCACGTCAAAGAATGGAGATCGTAGAATGTTGATATTACCGTAGGCGTCAAACACAAGTCCCCATTCAAGTTCGGGATCCACCATTCAACATTGAAGGGGAGAGGGGGAAGGTGTCGTCTTCTTCTTCTCTTGGCTTCAACTTCCTGAGGGGAAGCAACGAGAGGGCCGGTCAAGGTGGGAAAGAGAAAAGGGGAAGGGATCGGCGGTAGAGATGAGGGAGTTGGCTAGGGTTTGGGGAACATAGGTTAGGGTGGAGGGATGAAGGGATTTAAACAAAATCTGAAGTTAATTTCATATTTGAGTTAATTTGGAGGGAAGTTAATTGGAATTTGAATTTTGGATCAAGGGCATTGATTGCATTAAACTAGCATTAAAGGGGATTCCCCCTTGATGGGGCCGGCGGCATGTAGAGAGGGGAGGGAGATTAGGGAGGGATTATGTGCTTTCCAATTGGGTTGCTGCCACCTAGGATGAGAATTAATAACTCCCCATGTCATGAAATTTGAATTGGATTCAATTCAAATCTTTTCTTATTTGGACTTTTGCAATTATGGAAAATTTTGAATCTCAAATTTGAATTTCAAATTAGCTAGACTCTCCCTTTATTGCAAACCCAAATTAAGGAGTCATTATGATGATTAGTATCATTATCAAGGTTTGAAGCAAGGTGGTGGCCGGCGGCCCAAGGAGGAGGAGGGGCTTGCCGTCGGGGGTTGGTTTGGTTTAACAGAGCTTGGAGTTGTAGTGGAGGAAGCGAGTGGATAACGTGGTGGAGGAATGGATCTCGGGTAGAGATTGGCGTGGGGGAAAAGGAGAACCAAAATTTAGAAAAGAAAACAATAAGATAAAATAAACCACGAGTCGAGGACGATTCCAACGATTGGTGGGTATTACAAATGCTCACCTTGAGCTCAATCACCATTCTCTAGCTCTTATGCAAGAAGAAGAAGACAACATAAAATTTCATTCAAATATTCATTAGCCAAATACATCATATGAGACCATTATATATAGGTCTCCACTCATGAAAAATGAAAAGTATGAAATTGCCCTATGGGCTACAATAACAAAACAACTCCCCACAAGGGTAAAAATGGAAAACAGTAAGTAACTAAATAATCATCATGACATCTTAATCAAAAGTAGAGGCCCTGAATCGTGGCCGTCGATCTGTGATTCCGTCGTCGATAAACATGTCGGTAGCGTCTGTCGATGTCCTCATCATAACCTTTCTAATTCTAAGCAAAATGATAATGTTACTTCAAAATTCTTAATAAGCTTAACTCTTGGTTTAGTGGTTGGAAACATAAACTTCTTTCTTTTATTGGTAGATTTTAGCTTGTTTGATCCCTTTTATGAAACTATCTTTGTTATTGGTTCATATATACTATTATACCTCATGATATTATAAAGAGTACTACTAGTTCTATTATTAATTTTCTTCAAAACAATGGCGAGAATAGAACACTCAGACTCATATCTTAGAACACCACCACCAAGCCTACTAATAAAGGTGGTCCTGGTTTCCTCAATATTGATTATTTACATATAATGAGCAAGTGCAAACTCCTATAGAGATTGCACAATTGTATGATCTATCTTTTTATTTGTCTTTTCAATAACTATTCACCTAGTTGGACTAAGCCTCCTCATGATGATACTAGTTTTTGAAATGCTCTTTGTGAAACTGCCATAAATAATAGTAATTGGCTTACTCTCAAGGTTAGCAATAATCACTTACTTTTTTCATTAACTCTGTCATTGCCTCCTTTAACTGCTCTCATTAAGCCACCATCAATGATTTTATTTTCAATGGGAAATGTTGTTTCCGTCCTCCACAAATTTCACATACAATGATTATGTTCGTCAAATTACCCAACTCGAGATTTATTCTTCCAGTTCTATATGTTATTCACTAGGGAGTAATACTTTTTCATACAAAATGACATAAAACTAACTATATTTGACTGATTATAAACTACCTTGGAGCAAGTTTGTTTGGTTCAAAGAATGCTCCACTAAATATGCAACTTTTGTTTGGAAAATCTTAGTTGGCCACTTAAAGACCAAGGTTGCCTTTAAAGCTAAGAGTGTCAATGTTAGTCAAAGTTGTGTATTTTGTAATATATTTTTGGAATCACACAATCCTCGAAAGATGCATATATTATAGTTCCTAACAACTTAGTTTTAACATTAATCAAGCCCTTATATTTGTGTAGATGATATTAAGTGTAAAATTACTAGAAGATATTTTTTTGTTCTTGCTATTCATATCAATGCTTACTCCTTATGGTATGAAATAAACTACAAGAATTTTTAATGCCAAAGAATGAATGGATGTAGCATTTTAGTTTCAAAAACTTTTTTTATAATAATGATGAAATGCAGGATGTGGATGTTTCAAAGTGATATTCCTTGCAGTATCTTATAGCTATACTATCATTGAATTTTTCCTTATCTCAAATGTTGTTGGTGGTGGTTTATGATTCTAGTTATATGGTTTCTATCTTTTGAATTTTGCTTTACGGTGTATGTCCTATATGTAGTTTTAGTAAAATTTAATTTTTAGCATAAATCACCTCTTAAACAAAAAGAACTTTTATGCATCAATCTTGGTGTAGAGGTTTATAAATTTCATACAGGATTTGTGGTTTAAGTTATTTTGTTTTAAAAAAAATTCAAGAAAAATGAATACTACAAAGACTTATAATGATTTTAAGAATGTTAAATGCAAGAGGGTGATGAGTAGAGTAAAATTGTTGATTTATATGATAGGTTGTCACTCAAATCTCCTCAATGATACTCCAGTCTTTTCCTTGTTATCCACTCGTGGTTAAGTTGCTGCTTTCTTACTGTCTAAACCACCCTTGATCCAAAGCCATCTTCTTGATGTTATTGCATAGCTGACAATGAGAGGTTTGAATATTGCAAGGTTAAATAAATTCCTTGGAGAAGGATCCTAATTCTGAGCCATAAATAAGGGTACCTTAACTTAGTATTCTTGCTGTAGGCAATTAGCCCTCTCTGGCTTCTTCTTACTGCTTGGGACTACAAGCAGTCTCTTAATTTTTCCTTTGCAGAAAGATCACAACGTCAAGATGGTATTGGCTTTTGGCTAAGGTCTAGGATAGTAACGAGGCAGTGTTCAGTAGTGATTTGAGAGAAATACCTTGAGGTGTGTTTACATCCTCTCCATTAACTCTCATGTTTATTGCATGTGATCTTGTATAGGTTGTTATTGACTTGTCTCAAGCTTTCTGATTTCTTCAACCGTAACATAACCCATCTCATATAAAACACAATGCATCATTCCTTTGGATTGCTCTTAGGTTATATTACTTTATATTATGATGACCATTTCCATTTAACCATCAAACTAAAACATGGTTGCTTAGTTTAAATTAGAGGAAAATATCACTTTGTCACGAGTATTACATTTATACTCCTATAAATTCAAGTAGATATAAAATTGAATACATGGAGAATAATTTTAATAGTAATAGATGTAATGGCGAGTCTGTGACATTGGTATCACGTTATTAAAAAGAGTGCACGTGTTGGATATCTTGGGTCTTTTGTTCATAGTGATGGTAAAATAGATGGGGATATTATTAGTAGTACTCAAATTGGATGATTGAAGAGGAGGAATGCATTGGGCTTGTTGTGTGATAGAAAAGTACTCTTGAAATTTAAGAACAAATTTTATAAGATGGTGGTGAGACCTATAATGATTTATGGTGCAGAATGTTAAGCGTTAAAAGAAATAATAAAATTAAGTCAAGTATTATAGAGATGAGGGTGCTTGGATGGATGAGTGGCTTTACACTTAGAGATAGAAAGCAAAACAAGTATGCACATAATAAGGTTGGAGAAGCTCCAGTGGTAGATAAGATTAGAGAGTTGCTTTAGATAGTTTGGTCACATGAAGTGTCGAACATTCGATGACCCGATTAAGAGAGTAACATATTAGATTTGGCCTATGATAAGAAAAGTAGATGTAAACTTGAAAAGACTTAGTTAGAAAATATTAGAAATGATTTTTTATTGGATTTAAATAAAAATTTGACTTTTAATAGGACACAATAGAGAAAAATTATTCATGTAACTAACCCCATATAATAGGATAAAGGCTTGTTGTTGTTATTGTATAAATTCAAGTATGTTTCTAACTGGTTAATCATTGCATTCTTTTTTTTACTTTTTATTTTGACAATCCCATCATATGTGGTAATCTTCACTTAGGATTTTGCTTCAAAAAGTATAGACTTCATTTATCATGGTGACATCCTTTCCGTCATTCCGATCACTGTATTGCATATTGCGGCTAAGATCACTAAGATTTGAAGTGTTGAGGATGGATTACATATTTAGCCATTTCATTATCATTGCCATTTGTTTTTTTAATCCAGCTACCTGATTTGCTATATTAGGAGAGTACTTATTTTGAGCCATTTGTTCTTTCTTGTGTTTCTTTTGGGTCATCCAATGTGAATTTAGGTCAAGAATATATTCACCTGCTCCTTGATATACTGTTTTTGTTTGTACCATACAACAAAATGAGTGCTCTAATACTAATTTAGTCATGTCCAACCTCTTAATATAATTGTATAAGCCCACAATGAAAGGTTATGGTGATCACAAAGGTTTAAACAATTTCTTTGACGAATATTTCCCTTGATCTATGAATAAAAAATAATGGTATGTTAATTTAATATTCTTGTTTTAGTCGACTTTCCCTTTCCCCTTCTTCTTCCTAGCTTATGATCATCAAGAGTTCAGAAAACAAGAAATAACTTTGGTGTAATTCTATATAGGCTATCATTGAAGCTGTCTCAGATGGTGTCATTTCTTTAACCAATCCTTAACATTATCATTTGCCACCTGATTGGCTATATTAGGAGTGGAGTCATTTGGAGCCATTATTTTTTGGTTGTTTTTTAATTTTTGTCTTTCAATGTGACTTATGGTAAGTAAATATTCTCCTATTTTTTGACATGATCTTTTTTTTGTACATGCAACAAAAATAAGTGCTCTGATACTAATTTGATCTCAGTATTGTTTTGTAGGCAAAAAATGAGGAGAGATTATTACGTGCAGAGTGGTCACAATTTTTTTGTTCGGATGCCAATCATGTGAATTTTCTCCCTCTTGTACATATCCTACATACAAAAGAGAACAAAATCTACGTGTTCGCGTGATTGGCGTCTCCGCACTCCGCATCTAATAATTTTTCCATCGTGAGAGGGAAAAATTGTTAAAAATTTTATTTGGAAAATAATCCCAATGATCTATGAATCATAATTAAGGGTATCTTAATTTAGCACTTTTGTTGTAGTTTTCTGTTTTTGGCTTCTCCTTTCTAGCAGGACTACAAGCATTCTCTCTTTTTTGAGCCTTGATAGCTGCCAGTTATTGTATAGCTCCTATTTTCTATAAAAGTAGTAAAATAATTGGTGTTTTTCTTTCCTTAGACGTTACTGCAGAACCTAGATGTTTTTAAGATAATAGCAGCGTCGTAACATAGTAGTCTTCTGAAGACATCAGAAGGTAACATCAATGACTATTCAGCAAAATTCAGGGCTCTCAAGGTAGTCTCCGGTTTTATGAAAAGTAAATAAATGAATAAAAGCTAGAAGAACTGCAGCTTTTGACGTGCTGGAGCTTGGTTGGAGGAGATGAATTTGAGAGACAGCTTGATAAGGACAAATCCGCTCCTAAACAAACTCCACAAAAGAGAGAACCCTATTTACAAATAAATGGTGGATAATTACAAATTAATCAATTATGACCCTGAATTTTATCCTAATACAGATTTTAATACAACAATACAGATTCCTTGCTTCTTAATCTTGATCATCTAGCCTCTTTTCGATAGCTTATCTTTGCTAGAGGACTCTTAACAATGCTTTTTTTGTTCTTAACAGGTGATTTAAGAGTAATTACCTTCGAATCTCTCCTTCCAGAAATTATACGGCAGAAATTAGAAAATTGGTATACGCTATTTTTGCAATGTTGCATTTCCTGGACTAGTTACTATTTTCTTTGAAAATTTTATTTTTCATTCCAAAATAAAGTAATAGTCATATCAAAAAGTTTCATTTTCAACGGAACTCTGTTTTTAACATCAGAAAGAATATTTTGTGTATTTTATTTTTCAATATTGACATAATACTGTTTCCAATTTAGATAAAAATGTAAAAATGAATTTTTCATGCCGGGAAACGAGCAAATGATGTTTGGTTGAAGATGCCCCAACCTCATAGCATTTAGCGTGCTTATCAAGACTTGCTAATAACGAGTAAGGCTTCGTTTGGGATTGCTTTCTTCCTGCTTCTTAAAGCGAGTTTTTAGTACAAAATTTTAAATTTTTTAACTAGAAATCTGCTTTAAGAAGCATTAAGAAAGCCGTCCCAAACGAAGCCTAAGGCTTCGTTTGGGACGGCTTTTTTATAGCTTTCTAAAACGGAGTTTTAGTACAAAAATAAAAAACTTTTTTACTGCTTTCTAAAACGGAGTTTTAGTACAAAATTTTTCATTTTTGTATTAAAACTCCGTTTTAGAAAGCAAACGAAGCCTAAGGCTTTGTTTGGGACGGCTTTTTTGTTGCTTCTTAAAGCAGCTTTATAATACAAATATTTTAATTTTTGTATTAAAAAGCTGCTTTAAGAAGCAACAAGAAAACAGTCCCAAATGAAGCCTAAGTCTAGCCCTTAAATGCATAATTTAATAATAGAAGCATAGATTTGAATATTTATGCAATATATGCTATATCTAAATGTAATCTGCTTTCTTGATGTTTCAGTTATACTTTGACAAAAAAAGGGTCCACATGAGCGTTTTATTCATGCTATTTGATATGAATAGGATAAAGTAATTTTTTTTTTTAAATTTCTCGTCTCTTTTTAACAATTATTTTATTATATTATATTTAATTTCACATTTCTTATACTGTTTTCATTCACAACTCAAATTTATTAAGATTTATTTATTACATGTACTTTTGTCCCATTTTCTTTATGGCACGCCCCTTTCCCTCTATCCTCTATTTTGCTGCCATGTGACTTATTGCCTAACTAAGAATATTGGTGCATTGTATGTGTCCAGACCCGCTAAACAATCTATCCCTCAATAAGACCCTCTATTTTTTGCCAAACAACAAGCCTCTATCTCTATGTACTCATTCACATTTCTAGATTAGAATGTAAGAGGTCTATAGGAATAGAAGAAGATCATTGAATGCAAAAATATAATTCATATTGTTCTATCATTTGGTGCTCATTTTAGTTTTGAATTAGCCGCTCATCCTTTCTCTTCAAGAAAATTTCGATTTTTCCTATGAAGAGGGTTGTTGCATGCTCTTTTCTTTCCTGAGAAAGAGAATTTGAATTAAATGAGATTTTAAAAAATTAAGGTTATCAAAAGTGAACTAAAAATTGTCCTTCGAATAATAGTTTTAATATTTCATTTAAGCTTATGTCATCTTTTGTAGGGTAGTAGTGTAGAATCTATTTTTTCCTTGAAGACAAGTTTCTTTATCCGAATCTTCTACAGGATGCCATATTGATTCATGATAAGACAATTCATACATCCAATCATGAAAGCAAATTAATCTATCCGATATTTAATTTTTTTTTTTTTGGATATTTAGGCCAATTAAGGCAAATTCACACACACAACGCATACACATAGACTCGAACCTTGGACCTCTTAGTTGGAAGCCTAAGCTCTCAACCAATAGGCCAAGGAGAGTTGATCTATCTGAGATCTAAGAGAGCATACCTTACTAAGGAAGAGGAACTGACTGGATTTTATACAATCAGCATACCTATGAATTCTTTTGGTTTTATTTTTATTTATTTATTTATTTTTTAAAATAAGTCTTCACACATTAGGGTTGTAATATTCGTTGTCAGGATCCAAGTAATTTTTGTTAATGATTGTTAATTTTAATTTGATTAACAATTATAAGTTTTAGATTGGTTAAGAGAGCCTTTGATAAGTCAAGAATTAGATTGTAGAAGAAAATTTTTGAACTCATTTAAATTACTCTAGGTGCAGTGCGGTGTCGGGATTGGTAGGTTGCGATATTGAGTTCTCGGGTGGAGGGGAAAAATGAGCGTGCGTTGCAGCCCCATCTTAGATGAAAAGATTATGGTAAAATTTGGAAGATTCTTTGGGAGCGCAATGACACTGGGAAGTCAAGTGTTGTGGCGTCAAGTAAGATTAGTATTTTTTAAAAAATACTAAAATATCTTAATCCATTTGCCAAATTCATTTCCCCAACCACCTTGTCGGAGAAGAAAGGAGATGAAGGGGGAAGGGAAGAAAGGAGAGAAAAAGGGAGAGAGATGATTCAAAGGCCAAGAAGTTGAATCACCCATCGGGCATATTTAAGTTATTCTAGAGTACGAGGTAGACCTCTAAACTCCTATCTCTGATTTCAGTGATAGAGATTTTATAGAGTTACGGAAAAAAATGTATTTGTATCGAGTTTCATGATATTCTCATTGTATAGCTTTCAATATATTCTCTTGTGCTTTATTCTAAATGTTTTGAGTATATAAAATCATATTTTTACCCATTGATTTTTTTTACATAAATTTTTGAGTATATAACTAAATTAAGATTTTTTTTTTTACAACTGCAATAGTTATGTAAAAGTTTTTAAATTTTCCTATGAATATCTCTCTGAAGTTAGAAATTGAATGGAAAAAATTTAGTGAGTATAATGATATACATATAATGTGGCTTTTACTAGTAAGTCTGACAATTTATATAACATTAAAATGCTGCATTGAAAATATAAATTGGTTGATTATATATATATATATATTGGCCTCATCTGTTTAGTGTGGATGTGAGAGAAATTCTGGCACCGATTGCTAAAAGTGGGGTTAGAGGTTATGTGGCACTGTTCTGTCTGGTTTTGTTATAAGTGGGTGTGAGAGATTAATGGGAGGCATAATTTGAAGTGGAGTTATAATATGATATATATATATTGGCCTCATCTGTTTAGTGTGGATGTGAGAGAAATTCTGGCACCGATTGCTAAAAGTGGGTTTAGAGGTTATGTGGCACTGTTCTGTCTGGTTTTGACCTATAAGTGGGTGTGAGAGGTTAATGGGAGGCATAATTTGAAGTGGAGTTATAATATGATATCGGGATATATGCATTATAATCATTACATTGCATATGTATTAACGAATTAAGTATAAGTAGTATTTCGAATTGAATGTTAGAAATTCATACAATTATGTAGAAGCCCTGATAAATGTAAAGGCTAAATGCAAGTAAGTCTTGGCAAGTGTTCTATGATGTATCTAATTTTTTTTTTTGAAAATACCCAAATCTATAGTAATGTCAAAACACTTGTAGAAATTCTTAGCAGTAATAATATTGACCGAATAAAATAGCAAAATTTTGTTTCTAATATTGGAAATAATTTGATTAGCATCCATCTTAATGTCATTATGCTTGGAATTATTTCTAGCTCTCCATAAATACCACAAAATAAGGATGAGCATTAAATTGTAAATGTGGCCTTTAGAGGTAGTCATCCAACACTTTAACATAGATACCACATCATCATTAATATTAAAATTACCCTTATTAGCCAGGACAAAAAAATAACTCCAAACTTTAAGAGCAATATCCCCATTCACAAAAACATGATTGACATTTTTCACATTAGAACAACATTGACATTTGGAAGGAAAAATAAAACTGTTTTCCGAAGCGATTCATCAACAGGAAGAAACCCTTTAATATACTTCTACACAAGAATAGAGTAAGATAAATGAATATTGTTATGCTAGAAGAAGGTTTGGTTAACCTATTTAAGGCATAAGTTAAGGGCAGATGAACTTGAAAGATGGATAGCATGTTCAGGAAGATGATGCAAATATTTAAGAAGAGTAATAATAGGAATGAAAAAATAACAAATAAATCACACTAAAATAGGCCAAAGTAGGCCACCAAATGCTAATCAAAAGTGAATAAATTCTTCTAGAGTTTTTTATCATTTAAAAGCTTAAAATAATTTCATTACATAACAGCACTATCTATAGAATTACAATGACTACGTTAATTCAAAAAATAAGAAGAAAATTTTGAGAGAAAAAGGGAATAAGTGATAACCTATTTCATTGATTCATCTTATCTCCATTAAATGACTAACCGATACATATTTCTTAAAAAAATTCAAACCTTCTAGCTATTAAATTTGAAATTTAAATATAAAAACTCTAATTGAATTCTTCCTTCATGAGTGAACTCTTGTAATGAGCTTTGATTAGGCTCTTATAATTGCATCTTTAGCATTATATTTTTTATCCACTTGATGTGCTACATCGGTGAGGACATAAAAGTGGATTTTTTTTCTTTTGAATTTACTTGTTTATGTTTAGATTTTTGAAAATAATTGAACGATTGATGTTGTAACTATTTGAATATTGAATTTCTTTTCAAATACATTTTTCTAGGATATATAATTGTTATTGATATATCATCAAAAAAAATTATCTTGATCGGGCACGAATCTCGAGGCAAAATCAAGCTGGAAACTTCAAAAATTAAATTCAGGATCACCTGAACTCTGATTTCAGCGAGCTTATAGTCAAACTGAGCGTCTCGGAAATACAAACTCAACGACACCAAAATCGACTCAATCCGAGCCCAAATGAGTCCAAATGAAGAACCAAAGAGCTATTGGAAAGATCAAACCACAATTTGAGTTACCAAACGGTTTCCAAATATGACATTCTTATAGTCAAATCGAGCGGCTCGACGAGACAAATCCAACGAGCCCAAGATCGCCGAATTCCGACATCATTAAGACCTTCAAATGTCTGACGAGCGGTACACAATCAAGGGATTCAATATCGGTCGTCCATCCGACCACTCTTTATTTACCCCTGATCTCTCACCTATTTACAAGCTATGCCACTCCAAAATATCTATAAATAAACCCCTCATTTTTCATGAGAGGGGAACCAAGCAAGAAGGAGAAGAGAAGAGAAGAAGGTTAGGAGGGAAGAAACTCCTCAACCACCGACGCCGAAATTCTGCCTGATGCCTGAGTGTCGCCGGAATTCTTCCCGACGCCTGAGTGACACCGGAATTCTGCCCAAGTGGCGCTGGAATTCTATCCGACGCCCAAGTAACGTCGGAATTCTGCCTTACGCCCAAGAGATGCCGGAATTCTGCCCAAGTGACATCGGAATTCTACCTGATGCCCAAGTGACGCCGGAACTCTGCCCGATTTCCAAGTAACGTCGGAATTCCAAGTGACTTACAACTTGTTTGTAATCGGATTTCAATCCGGAAGTGTAGCATTGTAATCTGATCATCCTAAATTTTAAGAACGAGTCAGCGTCTTGTATCTCAAACAAACACTAGTGGAATTGTTTTAACGGGGCGTGACACCATGGTTTTTTTCCCTTTCCAGGTTTTTCCACGTAAATATCCTGGGGTTATTATTCCTCCCATGTTTGTGTGCTAGATATCTGTACAACGCTGAAATGGAAGTTTTCTAACTCTATCGCCATGCATATTCTAGTCCGCAACAGTTATATTGTTCATATTATTAGTTATAAATACAATGTTTGGATGTAATGTATGTACATATTTTGGGAGTTAAATGTATTTCCTATATTATCCGGACGAAAATTATTTTCTATGCCCATATTTCCTGCAAACAGTCTGCATAAAATTTACCGGAAAAAGCTTTTGACAGAAAACTAGAAAAGTATGCATGATTAAAAAGGGATGATTTGCGATGTTTATTTATCCATCGGGAATGATTATTTCCCATGAAAACGTGTTCTTTATCGATGAAAAATTATAATTGAAATTATTGTTTTTCTGAAGTGAATCATTATCTCCTGAGGTATATCACCTCTCGACTCTTGAAGGAGAAGCAACCCTTTGTTACTCAAATGTGCATAAGGCTATCCTTTTGTATTATCAATTATCATACTTTCTTTTTAATTAATGATGCCTGGATTAACAGTGTTTTCTTCAGTGAGATTTTGGATGCTATGTTTACTTTCTCATTCAATCTTGCAAAGGCCATCTCCAGCAGAATGCTAAATCAACGTTTGTCGTCTGTGAGCTGCTCCATCCGAATGCGAAAACCTGCATCATTATCACAACGACGTGAACAATGTGAGGGCAATATTGGCATTGCATTGTTCACAAATGCCCTTTTTTGATGTTATGAAATGGAGTTCGGTTGGTGATGAATTATTGCATTTTGGATTGTTACTACATTTTGGAGTGAAAAATGAGTTTTTCAGTTGGGGATGCCCTAATAGAATAAAATTGGCGATATTATTATCAAGGGGTGTGGTCGCTTTCTAACCCTTCCACTCTATTGTAAGCTTCTTGCACTGACATTATTAATGGAATCCCCAATGTTTTAGAGGTGACGAATTACTTAGGAATGACAAATAAAAAAGTATTCATATTATTGCTTATAATATCTCGATGGATTAAATTTTGACATTCATGAATATAAGGTTTCATTTGGGATAGTTTTATACCACTATCTTTTTCCCTCTTTCAATAAATTTTTATTCTAAAAAGCAGTTTTACAAAGCATTGTTTTGTTTGGGGCAGCTTTTTTATTGCTTTCTGAAGCAATTTTTTTGTATAATTATTTTTTGTGCTAAAAACTACTTCAGAAAACAGTAAGAAAACCATTCCAAATGAAGCCTAAATCTCTTATCTTATTATTATTTCGCATAGAATAAATATTATTTTCATTAGTGTAGAAACATTTCTCCTTATATTTAATTTTATAGGCTTCATCATTTTAACAAAAAAAATTATTTGCCGTTTATGTTAGAATTAGCCTAAGTTATTCAGTTGAATTTTGATGTGCTTAGCTTGCTCAAATTACCATTAGAATTAAACTATGCCAGTTTCAATTTTTAATCATAGTTTAGATGATAATTTAAAGGAATGGAATTACATTTTTAACTGTGCATTGGATTTGTATAGCTGCAACTGCGTTCGAGCTTTTTATGATAATAAAATACTAATAAATTATGTAGTATAATGAGATTGCACCTATATGAAAAAAGGGTTTTTGCGGTAAGAGGGCTTTTGTAACAGTTTTAATTGTTGCTGTATGCTTAAAATAGAAGTTACCGACTCCGGTTTAGGGCATGAAAAATTATTAGATCCGATGAAAATATCGAACAATACCGAGTGTAACGAGCGCGTTGTATCGAGCACGGTACCAAGCACTTTAGTGATGTGGCATTTTGTTATTGGTTTCCAGATGCATTCGATAACCTGGCGGAATAATTACTCCTAGGGCACGGTCCAGTAAGGGAAATGTGTTGTGATTTTGTTTGGGGTTGCTTTCATAATGTTTTCTAAAACAGATTTTTAGTATAAAAAAATTTTAGTTTAAGAAATTTTTATACTAAAATTTTGTTTTAAAAAATAATAAGAAAGCCGTCCCAAACGAAGCCTTAATGTACAATTAATGTGCATTAATGTAACTAATTAGTTATATGATTTGCTTCTAGTTATACAAAGGGTTTGCTTTGGATAGTTTATTTATTGTTTTATTTTCAAACTACAATCAAAATTTTATTTAATTGGCTACTATTTATTTGTTGCTTTCAAAAACTTTTTGAGCTATATATGAACTAGCTTTTGACAATAGTTTAAAAAAAATTTACTTTTTCCACAACAACTTTTCAATCATTTTTACAAAAAATTTGTAGCCATATAAAGGCGAGTCCCCTATTCTCAATTCTCTTAAGTAGTTTTTATTAATAGTTTGGTCATTTTATAATTTATATTTATAAAATTATAATATATATAAATCATAGGACTCAATGATAATGGTTGACCAAAACTAAACTCATCCCAATGGGACCCACAAAACTATTCTTGATCAACATGGATCCTTTTTTCTTCATCAATTATCCTCTAAGCACCTTTTCAAATGATTACGACCTTATTAATTGCATGCATGCATGGGGTATAAACCTAAGCCTTCTTCCTCTCTGCGACTTGTCAGAATATTACAGTCACAGCTCATCTCCTTCAGACTTTACTTAACGGTGACACAGAAGAAGAAAGGAATAAAGCAAACATTACCAAAAACGAAGTGGCTCTCTAATAAAGACCTTCACCTTCCCATCACAGCACCCAAAAACCACAAAGTGGCCTTTCATCAATAGCTACACGCATTACCATCTTTGTGTGTGTGTGTGCTTCAATAATGAGCTAAGACTTTCAATTCTATGCCCTGACGTACGAGTTACATAACGCAGGTTCATGCACATAAATTTCTTATATGTTTTCTGAAAGTAACAAAGTTTAAGGTTTTTTTTCTTTTTGTGACTTACAGTATATTACATTAACACGTTATAGGAAGATGTGGTGGCAAATTTTAGATTTTTTTTTTAATTTTTATTATTATGTTTTACAGCCAGATTTCAATCTGTCTGACTTTGTATGTCATAGTGGCGTATAATTGTAATTTCATACAGCAATCACATCCATCATATTCAACTATTTAATATCAAAAATTGACTCGATCCATCAATCCATTTTGGACTTGGTCAGAAAAAATTAGGTTCATGTTGACCTGTTCAATAAACAGGTTGATTTCTGTTTAACTTGCAAACCTAATTTTGACCATAAAGTGAACCGTTTATTTATTTCTTAAAAACTTTTTGGTATAATATTCATAATTTTTTTTATATTTTTTTTAATCAAGAAGTGCTATCATGATCCGTTTATTAGACAAGTTGAGTGCAGGTTAACTGAGTTTGAGTCCGAATAATTTCATGCTAGACTTAAAATTGACCCGTTAATTCATTTTGGCACTCTTATTTTATACTCATTTATATTTTTTCAAGAAAAATAGAGCATGATTAGCCTTATAATTTTAATATTATATTTACTTTCTCATTCAACATACTTGTCAAAGGGAGCAATAATGTGTTGACTATTTGGAGTTAAAGATAAGCATTTGGCACCAGAAATATAATGGAGTATCTCATATATTATTTTATGTACATTACATATCGAATGACCTGTAGCATAAATAATAATATTTTGCAGGATTTTTCCCCAACTTTCTATGAGGTCTTATCCTTCTACTTTTGGTGGAAAGGGACGCTAATAGTGAGAAGCTAAACGCAAAATCAAGCGCGACCAAGCACGTGTCAAGCTTTCGAGTGATCAGTTCAAGCCTTCAAGGTACAATGCATTGTATCGAAGATGCTTTCATGTCATGAATGACTTTCACACAGCTGTTGATAGGAATATCGCTCGACGTGGATGTCTAAGTAATTTAATTTTATTTATTTTTTATTTTTTATTTAGAGAGATTTTTTTGTTATTGATTTTGTGTACCAATTCTTAAATTTATTAAAAATAATTTTTGCGCTTGAGATGAGGTCATTTTAATTATACGATGGAGGGGACCTTATCCATTTTCTGATATGAAATCGACAGATATAATAATATTTTTAGGACTAATTTTCATATTATTCTAGAGAGAGAGAAAAAAAAAAGATAAATGTGTAGTTCAATCAAAGTCATGATGAGGAGAGATTATTATGTGTATAGACGGGATGATGAGGAGAGATTATTATGTGTAGAGGCTGAACACAGAGAACCGTTTGATTTTTTCTCTATGAACAGTAAAAGTGCAGTGGTGAATGGTAAAATCACTTTTATTGAACAGTAACTATTGCCCGATCATCGATCGTCACTGGACTTTCGCCGGACTTTAGCTCAGCCACCGACTATCATCAGAATTTTGCTCGACCACTAGCTACGACGGAATTGGGCCCGGCCAAAAATTAACGATGGATTTACGCTCGATCATTGATCGTCCCTAGCTTATGTCTGATCACTAATCATGATCATCACAATTTTGCCCGACCACTAGCCATTATTAAAATTATGCTTGGACATAAACGTCGCCTGACTACGGTCTTTTTGACCATCATCGCCAACCAATTATAGTCTCTCCAACCACCTTCATCAACTATGGTCTTTTTAACCATCGTTGCTTGCTTACTACGGTCATTCTGACCTTCATCTCCAGACATTAGTCTTTCTGACTTCCATCGCCTACCGACTATAGTCTTTCTGACCTTCATCTCCTAGCTGCGGTCTTTCTGAACTCCGTCGCCTAGTGACTACAGTCCTTCAGAACATTGTCGACCCATTACGGTCTTTCCAACCTCTGTTGCTTACTAACTGTGATTTCTTCGACCACTATCACATGATTAAGGTCTTTTCAACCTCTGTCACATGTTGACAATGGTCCTTCTGACCACTATCCATTGACTATGATCTTTTTAACCTTCGTCACTCACCAACTACGATCCTTCTGATCATCATTACCTGACTACTATCTTTTCGACCTCTATCGCTCGACTACGATCCTTCCAACCCACATGGCTCGCTAACTATGGTCCTTCAGACCAAACGAATATGTCAACACTTTTTCTTCTCACTCCCACCATGTAATGCATTCTAAATGATTTATATTTACTACATTGAGCCAAATCCTTCCCCCCAATAAAAAGACTTATTTGTAATCAACTATTGACACTATTGGATTCATTTAAACTGGGCATGGCCTCATAATTTTTCATTTTTTCAAAGATTTTCATGTAAAAAACTCTAGTGTCCCTTATGAATGCTACACTCCTATCTTTTCATCTCTTTGTGAACTATATTTTTATACAAAGCTAGGATGTTAAAATTTATATTTCTTTATCATCGCAAAGATTTTAGGATGCAATAATTTAGTGTGAACTATGGGAAAGTCGTTCCTAACCGGGGTGCATTGTTTGCTCTAATCTTGAAAGCTCATTCATATCAACATCCTAGCATCAGCCATTATTGCATCAATTTTATAGGAATCAGATATGAACTGAGGGGCAACCTTAACTGGGACAGTAGCTATGAAAATTTCTTCAACGCTTTCAACATCTAAGACAATATCTTAGAAAATATTTTTCATAAAGCTTGTAACAAATATAAGGCTAATTCCAATAAATTACAAACTTCATATAGTATATATCTGAACTTCTACTCCATGGGAAATATCTTAATCTCAACCTCAAAAAGATAGTAAATTTTAAAGATAGACCATTCTTCACATTTAATTCATGATACACGAGGCATTCACCCCCTCCCAATCAAGGCATAATCTATAATAACACATATTTTTTTAAGGTGAGTAGATTATAATATCCTATATTTTAACTTTGCTATTTTTTTTAATATCGCATAATCTATCCTAGGAGGATTAGATTCGAGCTCTTCCATACAGATTAATGTCATCATGCAATATTCTGACAATAACCTCAAAAAGGTCAAACAACTTTAGTGGATTCTTTCGACCTCATTCATATAGGTTAACGTTAGTGACCAATGCTCTAACAAATAACCACAGATAGATCATAAATCTTTTATGGATTATACCGAACTAATCTATAAAGGTTAATGTCATCAAGCAATGCTCTAACAAATAGCTTCAGAGAGGTCATACATCTTTGGTGAATTTTCTTGACCTCTTCCAAAAAAGTAAATATCATCTAACAATGCTAAAAAAATAACCTTGGATAGGTCATACATCCTTGTATATTATCTCAACCTATTTCATAAAGGTTAACTTCATTAACGCTCAAACAAATAATTTTAAAAATGTTAAACATCTTTGGTTGATTCTCTCAACCTCTTTCATATAGATTAATGTCATTAAGCAATGCTTTAGTAAATAATTTTAGATAGGTCATACATCTTTGGTGGATTCTCTCGACCTATTATATACAGGTTAAAGTCATTAAATAACACTCTGATAAATAACCTCAAAAAGATCAAGCATCCTTGGTTGATTGTCTTAACCTCTAGCTTATACACAAGTTAATATCATCGAGCAACTCTCTAATAAATAATCTTAGATAGGTCATACATTCTTGATGTATTCTGTTAACCTCTTTCATGAATGTTAACATCATCGAGTAACATTCTAATAAATAATATTAAAATTACCAACCTCTTATCTATTGTACATTAAGACATCTCCTTTAATCTCTTCTTCAAAGAAAGATTATAACCTGATCACCATCATACCTCCACTCAATTAGTACTATTAGTGTGTAATAATACTCCTGACATGAAACACTACTTTGACCCCTTACATTATAGGCCCTTCGCATAATGTCTATCATCAAACTTTTATTTAATCACCCATCACCATTAGACTTTTACCCGATCGTTGATCTTCATCATATTCCACTTGACTGTCAATCACCTTAGGACTTCAACCCGATCACCACCAGACTTTAGCCTGATTATTGCTGAGCTTCCACTTGACTGTTGATCTTCATCAATTTCATCATGTTTAAGTAAGCCGATGAGTTTTCTATCGAAAGTTCAACCAAAAATTTTTTGGAGCATTTTTGGTAGGTTGTATTAGCTTAAGAAAATCGACGGCACTACTAGTAAGTTTTATGTTTGTAATTTTCTATCAGTTTATCTACCGGACAACTCGTTGGTAATTCATCGATGAAATATTTGTTGGTTACACCGTCACTACTACTAGAGTATATAATATCACTGAAAAGTTAATTGTTAATGTTAATTTCTCCAGAAGTGTTTATCCTTTTTAAGAAAATATAATTTTCAATAGAATTGGGATTCTACTATAAAATTTTAATCCTTCAAAGTAGGAGTCTTAATATTCGACCCAACCCAAAACTCTACCCAAACCAAACTCAACAAAAAAAAAAAAAATGATTTAGGTCAACCCATTTACCAAATGGGTTGAGTTTGGGTTCAAGATATTAACCCATCTTTAAAATTGGGTCAGGTTAATGTTAACCTGAAACTCCGAGATCAACCTGAAACTGACCCGAATCCCAACCTAACCCACCCCCTCGTGTGACTTTTCCCCTCGCGTGATCCCAAACCCTCGTACGGGCCACACCCCTGCGTGACCCCACCCCCTGACATACACAACCCCTTGCCTCGGGTGATCACATTCCCCCTCTTCTCCCGGGTCAACATGTCGGGTCGGGTCGACCTACGTTTGGAGCAGGTTGAGTTCGGGTTCAGATTTATAACCCATTTCTAGAATTGGCCCGGGTTTTATTTGGGTAAAATAGTAACGGGTCATTTTTGGCCAAAATCCGACCTGAAAATTCATTTTAACCCGACCTGAAAATATATTTTAACACCCCTACTTCAAAGTTAGCTGATAAATCTAACTTGAATCTTTAATTTCATATCCATAACTGTACTATGAAATCAAACATAAAGTGCTAAGTTTGATTTATTTGTTGTTAATTACTTTAGTTATGTGTTTCATATAAATCATAAAGTATAGCATTTACTTGAAATAAATAATAGTTTCTTTTTATTAATTAATTATGTCATGTGAAGATATGATGTTTAACATTTTTTTTGCTTATCTTAGTCATAGCTATGTAATATTTATTTCTCCATTGTTATATGAAGGCTCTCATTTGAAAATGGATTGAAGTTGGATGTTTTGTTTGAGGGCTAAAAATGTTTTTAATGAAGTAGTTGAAGAATTTTAATTTTCCAATTAGTAATTGAAGTATATGTGGAATGATACTACACCCATGTAGAGATAGTGAAAATAACATTCGTAGGATAAGAGAGAATGTTGATGCTAATTTGCTTTGGAGAGGATTGAAACCTGACTATTACAAATGGACCGCTCACATAGAAATTTTATTTAGAACTGACATTGGATCACATTTTCACATTTTTGAAGATGCTAATATGATGACATGAAATAGCTACTAAATGATGCATTTGTGTTTGAAATTAACACTATAAATGAAATTTTACAAGCTAAAATTAATAAGTCTAATATAGATGCTGCGACGTTTTATAAGTTGATGACTCACAATAAAAATTATGGCTTGGATGTGCAAAATTCTCAAAACTTGATTTTTTTTTGTTAGGATACTCCAACTTAAATGCCATGGTAATTTGGAATAAAAAAAAATACTATGTAATTTTGGATTTATGAAATAAAATTTATATTTATATTTATGAAAAAAAATGCTTATGTAAGTTGTCATATATGTGGTCTTTAGATATTTGATTGGAGAGTCATTATTGGCTATTGAAATAATATACAACATCATAATTAAATGATACTTGATTAAAATGTGTGCTAGATAAAATATATATTGAAGCACCAAATAATTTCATATTACTAAAGGTCTTCCATCATATTAAAGTGTTGGGAAAACAAGCCTCTTAGTGCAATTTAAATGTGACTTATTGTTAACGATCTTTCATCATATAAATGCGTTAGTAACGCTCATCTATTAGGTCACAAAATACGTGTAATACTTAACCATATTTTTTATCAAATCAAAGTGTTAGAAAAACTAGGCTATTAGGGCACTTATGGTTGCCATATCGAAGTTATTCAATCAAGTTTATTTGCCAACAAAACTTTTTTGTTAGGGTACACAAAGGCGCCCTTAAGCCTATGCCAACAACCACCTAAGCAATACCTTTATTAAGTGTCTCAATAGATCATGTTCCCTAACAAGTATCTATTAGTCCACTTTAAGGTGCATAAATAGCTTTGTTTTTTGTAGTGAGCATAAAAAATTTTATTTGTATATAATAGATTTTATTTTTATATAAAATAATATTTTGGGCTCGGATTGGGTTGAACTTGGTGTCGTTGTGCTCGTATTTCCGAGACGCTCAGTTTGACTATAAGCTCGCTGAAATCGGAGTTCGGGTGCTCCCAAAATTAGTTTTTGAAGTTTCCAACTAGCTTTTTAATCGAGATTCGTGCCCAATCAAGATAATTTTTGCATGACGTATCAAATTTCATCTTAAAACAAATCAATAGTGAGCAAGTCATACATCTTTGAATTAAAAAAGACTTTTAATTAAAATTAAAAAATCAAAATAGTTTTAAATTTTTGACATAATTATTCATGCTAAAACTATGAAGGTAAATTTTTATCACCTAAAAGCAATTTTTTTAGTAATTTTGAGTCATTTAAGACAAATTCACACAAACAACTCATATGCAAACTCTTAACCTCTTAATTGATAGTCGAAACTCTCAACTAATAGATCAAGATAAGCTGCATTACTCCAAAGCAATTTTAGTGCTGGATTTTAGAACGATTAGATTGCTTTTCTTTTCAGTCAATTCTGGTTTTCAAAGATTTGATGAACAGTTCTTCTACAGTAAAGACCTAAGATTTCATTTCTGACAGAGATATATGCTGTTGAGTGACCGAACTTTTTTCCTTAAAAAAAAAAATAATAATAATAAAATATTTGGTGTGTAAATAATCATGTGGCTTCTGCTTTCAGAGAGTCTATCCACTATAGTCGTAGTGGAATAATACCGAGAATATACGTCTTTCAGCTTTCCAAACGACGTCAAAATTCCATTTTTCTTTGTATTGTGGATTCACCATTCTTTCCTCATATACGTAGCTTTCTAATTTTTTTTTTATTTCTTTAAAAAATATTCGCACGCTCTTACTTTAAGCTGAGTGCAGGCATGTCTTAATGTTTAATATTGCTTTGTATCGTCATCAGTATAATAAATTACTAATAGTTTATTTGTGTGATGAGAAAATTATATCAACAATATTAAAAATATACGGAATTTAATCCTTATATTACAAGTTGTGTGTCAATAGCTTAGTTTCTAATAATTATATCAACAATCTTCTCACTGATTTACGTATATTGGCCATCAATTTTGTTTAAATAGATCATTATTTACACTAAAAATTATGTGTTATGTACTAATGACTTATTGAAGAGCAGGATGTCAATGTAAAAGTCATTAATTATTGAATTTTAACCGTATATGATTATTTTGGGATAATTTTCTTGTTGTTTTGTTTTTTAGACTGCAATCATAATTATGTTTGGCTATTGTTAATTTTCTCGTTGTTTTGAAGAAATTATGTTATAGGAAACTGCATTTTACCGTAGCTCTCAAACAATTAATTTTTGCAGAATAGTTTTACAATCACCTTTACAAACAAACTTATAATATAAGCATGAAAATTTACTGAATCTATAAATTACCCTAAACACTCATATATAAACTTCAATCTTGATCGCTGATAATGAGGAGGAATATTTAGGGATTTAATTGAGTACAACAAATTATTAAATTAAATATCTATCAATCAAAGAGTACAAGTTGATATCTTAGCAATTTAATCATTAATTCATCAAGAAAGATGAAAATTCAGCTTTTTCTCTCACTCTATTAGGGCTTCACCCTAGTCGACTCCTATTAGAGTGGATTGGCTCACACCCCTCGCATCTTCCAACTTCGCACCTCTAGGATGTGTTGATGCTTCGACATGTCGCCTACAATTGGAGTGAATCTACTCGTTCCCCTCATCATTTTTAGCTTTGCTCCTTCAGGGAAGTTCCTATTCTCTACTTCGTTTTTTTTTTTTTTAGGTTAAACCCACAGATGGGCCTACGTGTTAAATCAAAATTCGGTTACAACGTCCTTAAAAGGACCCACCAGCTCGCTACTGCTCCGTAGAGCTACAATAAAAAATGAAATAAAAATACCTAAGAGCCGGTAGTTTCTTGTCCTAAGCTTACAAAAATAACAATAAGAAAAACACGGGCTGTGAGTAACCAGCACCCAAAAAAGGAAGATCCACTTTAACTCTATCAGCTCATACTTCCTGCAAAAAAAGCACATAGAAATAGGAATATAAATGCGAAAAATAAAAGACGAGAACCTTGTAGTCTTTATCGCTCCCACCACCCCAGATGATTAGAAACCTACAATAAATTCTCCAAAAGATAGAAGCATTAGAAGACAAAAAACTAATAGAGTAAATATGTATGGCTTTCAGCATTTTGTAACCACCCAGACAGAAAACCCGGTCAAAAAAATCCCGCAAACACAGCAATTTAATAAAGTGCTTCCAGTTTAAAAATTTGCCCGACCTTGAGATACCAACATGAATCGTAAAATGCAAACCAACGTTCAAGTACCAAGCCATATTCCATCCATACCAATTCCTACCACAATAATCCTTCATATCAAACCACACTGAACCAACACCAACGAGATACTTCCAGATTTCATGAAACCAGTTACACTTCAGCCTCCAGCACATCACATAACAATGCTGGCAGCAGAAATAAGAACCCAACAAAGTCACCAATCTCCCGCAAACAGCCTGCACCTTCCTACCAAGATAGCAGACAGTAGCATAAAAATAATACATAAACAACCTCCCTCTCTTCCAGATACACACCCACAGGTAAAGAAAAACCCAGAAAAAATCCTTCCCAACCACGAAAAGGCCAAGCAACGCCAGCTCCAGCAAAAAGAAATCACCCCGGCCCAATTCACAGATATCAACCCAAAACATAGAGTTACATATGACGAATGTAAGGTAATCCAATTTTATCAAGATTAATCATACCTTTTAGAGGAACTGGCAGATCAACCACAGGATGTTCCAGTAAAATATCACTATTAGACCCAAAGTTAGCAGCCAATCCGCACAAGCATTCCCCTCACGATAAATATGGGAAATAGTAAAATTGAGCAAAGAAAGAGCCATCTTAATTTTCCTGATATTGTAAAAATTATGGGGAAAACAAACCTCTTTCTCGGTAATAATATAAATAACAAGAGTAGAATCAACCTCAATATTCACATTATATAACCCCATGTTTAAGCATAATTGTAAACCATAATCCAAAGCCAATAATTCAGAAGTTAAAACATCGCAAAAAGACAGAGGACCAGAGAAAACAGCAATGGGGTTACCAAGATGATTCCTTATAATGCCACCCATACCAGCTTTACTAATTTTCACAGACCCATCAGTGTTTAATTTAACAAAGGGTTCAGTGGGTTTAGCCCAAATCACAAAACAATTTCTGTTACGGTTAATAATACTATTTTGAATCCCAAAGTGCATCGCCAAAAGTTTGCTATTATGGAAATTTTTAAAAGACAGAAGATTCACAACAGCAAGCTGTAGAATTTTTTCCCTAATATTCGAGATAATGAGATTTGCATTCATTTTAATACCTAAATGTTTGGATTCATTTCTCCCTTTCCAAAGATACCAAATAATAACAATAGGAAGAACATTATGAATATGACCTTTGCAATCATTAAACCAAATCTTGAGAATACCAGTCAAATCATAATCATCATTGAAAACACCAATACCCGCAAGATTAAAATAATGAGACCAAACGATACTAGCAATAGACCCATTAACAAAAACATGTTGCAAGCTCTCAATGTTGAAACAACATTGACATTTAGAGACAATACAAAAACCTTTTTTCCAAAGAATGTTATCAATAGCTAACATGCTTTTCAAACACCTCCAAGAAAGCAGTGAATAGAATAGAGGAATAGTATTATGCCAAAGAGAATTAAAGATCGTAGAAGTAACGCCTTTCACTCTAACCTCCTCCTAGACATCCTTTAAGTTAAAATCACTAGAAACAGACAAATTAAAAATAATTTTATCCTTGGCAGTCAAATTTAAAGGAATTTGAATAATTTTCTCAATGATAACATTCGGAACCACTTCCTGAAGCTTAACAATGTTCCACTCCCCATTGTAGAAAAAATGATTAACCTTAGTATTAACAATGGTATTAGTATTCAGGTAATGGTCAATAGAACTAGGTCCCAACCAATTATCCTGCCAGAAACCAACCTCCCCAATGCCAATGCCCCATTGTATGAATTTCTCAGCTTCCCACTTAATCTTACATAATCTTTTCCAAACTTTAGAATCAGAGCTTTTGTAGTGACAAACCAAAGGGTTAAGGTTCTTACAATACTTAGCATTCATGAACCTAGCCCATAAACAATTATTTGCTCTAAAGTTATACCAAAGTTTGTGAGAAAAAGCATGAGACATATCAGAAATAGACTTACACCCAAGAGCCCCTTCCTTAAAAACACCACAAACTTTTTTCCAAGAAACCCAATTGATACAAGCCTTCTTCTCAGTAGCACCCCAAAAGAATTTATTAATCATCTTCTCCATCCTTAAACACACACCATCAGGAGGTTGCAAAGTATGAAACAAAAAAATAGGAATAGAGTTCAGAACACTTTTGATCAGGGACAATCTACCACCGAAGGACAAAAAATTAGAAGACCAATTTAAAAACTTTTTTTGGAAATTAGTAAAAATATTATCAAAAAGAAATTTCTTTTTCCTCCCTTTAAAAAGGGGGACCCCAAGATACTTAATAGGGAGATACGACTGGTTAAAACCACAAATTCTTTTAATGCCATTAATTCTATTATGATTCACAGAAGTACCAGTAACAAAATTACTCTTATCCCTATTGATAGACAACCCACTAATCTTCTGAAAGGAAGATAAAAATCTAGCAAGACACTTGACATTTTTAATAGAGGCATTAGAAAAAATTATAAAATCATCAGCAAAACTAAGATGAGTAATAGGAATGCCCCCAATAGTACAGAAATTAAGCATAGGCATCCTATTATAAAGATTCTCAATCCCTCTAGATAGATATTCCATAGCTAAAATAAACAGAGAAGGGGATAGAGGATCCCCTTGTGTTAAACCGTGCTTAGATGGAAAAAAATCATGATTGTTACCATTAATAATAAGAGAAAAGAAATAATTTTCAATACTGTTCTTAATGAGCATCATAAAAAATTCATTAAACCCCATCAAATTAAGAACATTGTAAAGGAAATCCAACTTCAAATTGTCATAAGCTTTGGTGATGTCAAGTTTAAAAAGGATGTTGCCACCATTAACTTTAGCATTAATATCATGAACCATCTCTTGAGCCAATAAAATGTTATCAAATATACTACGACCTTTAACAAAACCAGTTTGGTTAATGGAAATAATGTTTGGCAGGATAGAGGATAATCTAGAAGTAATAACTTTAGCCACTAATTTATTAAAAAAAGTACAAAGGCTAATAGGTCTGAAATCATTCCAATAAGTAGTGTTATCTTTTTTAGGGATAAGCACTAAATTAGTAGAGGAAAAAAATTTTGGATAAGGATTTCCTTTAAAAAAATCATGCACAGCATTAATAATATCAAACCTGATAATGTTCCAAGTCTTAACAAAAAATTTGGTAGAAAATCCGTCAGGCCCCGCAACAGAATCACCATTCATACCTTTAATAGTTTCCCAAATTTCATCTTCCGTAGGAGGTTTACAAAGCATATCATTATCAACCTCATCCACCATTTTAGGAATCACACTAGCATTATCAATAGGATAGTCTAACTTAGAAGAATTGAAAATATCATTGAAGTAATTAATACCAGAATTAACAATTAACTGCTCAGTATCACAAACAATGCCTTGTGGATCAATAATTTTATGAATACGATTTTTCATTCTATTTCTATTAACCATATTGTGAAAAAAAGACGTGTTTTTATCCTCTTCAGTGGTCCAAGCAATAGAGGTTTTTTGTTTCCAAAAAATCTCTTCCTGATTTTGCAGTTGAAAAAGAGCAATCTTAGCATTTTCAAGGTTGAAAGTATTCTCTACAGATGGATTATCCAGCAGTGCACTTTCCAACTCCACCACCTTAGCTTCAGTATCTTTGATATTATCAAAGATATTTTTAAAAACATGTTTATTCCACCACCGAAGAGTCTGTTTAAGTCTGCTAAGCTTGGCCCAAAGTCTAGCCATGCCAATAATATTATTGTCAGGAAACACATTAGCATTCCAATTTGTAGCCACCACATTTAAAAAATCAACATGATTAATCCACATATTTTGGAAACGAAAAGCAAAAGAGTACTTGGTATTATTATCAGAAATTTGCATAAGAAGAGGAGCATGATCCGATAAAGTCCTACTCAAATGCTGCACATTAGTAATTTGAAGCATATTGACCCACTCATTATTAAACAGCACCCTATCAAGTCTTTGCCACATAGAAGATCTATACCAAGTAAAAGCACAACCAGAGAAACCGATATCCAATAAATTGCAGTTAGAAATCATTTGATTAAAATCATCCATGGCATTAATGTTTGGGGGATTACTCCCAACCCGCTCACTAGCGTTCGAGATAATATTAAAATCCCCTCCCACACACCACGGACCACTAGCATTATGAGCAAAATCAGATAAACACTCCCAAAGAGGGATTCTACCAACTCTCGTACATAAAGCATAAACAAAAGAAGCATTAAAGATAAATTTATCATAAGAAATTTGAGTATGAACAACTTGCTCAAAATCAGAAATAACAGTAACATTTAAAGCCTTTTTCCACATTATCCAAATTTTATTAGATCTATTAGCAAAACTAGAGTTAAATCCCAAACGAGAAGTGACAATCATTAACTTATCCGCAGAAACAAAAGGTTCAAGCAGAATCAAAATGTGAATGTTGTGAACACGACACAAATTTTTTACACGAGTTTTAGAATCCTTCCCCCCAATACCACGCACGTTCCAGATTAGGGCTTTAAACATTAGAATTCTTGGGATTAGTTTGAGCCCTAGTAGATCTAGGTGTTTCAGGTATTTGATTCTTCCCATTTTTCTTTTTTTTTCTTCTGCATTTGAGGAGAAACTTCTCCCTCTTCCAAAACATACCCATTTCCACTAGTTTAGGCATCACCCGTTCCCCTAGTAGAACCAAGGTCACTTGATTGGTCTCCTCCTTTTCCCAAAATAATTTTATCATGTAACACAAAATCAGATTTAGTAGGCGGTATATAAACCCCTTCTTCACCATCCTCCCCACCTTCCTTTCCTATATCAAGATTCAACGTAGTATTAGAGTGCACAATGATATTTTCTTTTTGAAACATAGATTCCACAGGAATAAAAATTTCTGGGCTTTTACCCTTCACATTCATTAAATCATCATTCAATAAATCTCTATCCAGGGTCGAAATCAAGGAGTTAAACCCTTCACCCACTTTTTCCACATTGTTAATACAACACTCATTATCGATACCATTATCTAAATCATTAATAGGACCACTACCAGCCATCTCAACATTGGATGGGATGACATCCAACACAACAGGGTCAATAGAATCTTTCTTAATAATTTCAGTAACCTTGATGTTACCCATACCATTGGAGTTGCTGGTAGTTTTCTTAAGCTCCGGATGTAATTTAAAACATTCAACCAACGCGTGCCCGTGAGATTTGCAATGAGTACAAAATTCCGGAACCTTTTCAAAATCAACTTTATGTAAGTAACCATAAGTTTTGGAGCCAACCCACACTTCTTTTGCATATTTCTTAGTAATGTCAACTTCAACAAGGACCCTGGAAACCGAAGGTCGGGTTCTTGAAGCAGTCGCTTGATCCGTTTGTAACGGTCGACCAAATATAGATCCAAGAGCAAAGAGCACTTTAGTGTTAAAAAAATGAAGTCTAAGATTAGGAAAAGAAATCCAAATAGGAACAATAGGTGATTCTTCCTTAACATCAAAAAAGGGTGTCCATTTTAGAATCCGCATTTGACAGTTAAGAATAAAATATGATCTTTGAGCAAAAATTCGGCTATAATCCAAGTCATTAGACAGTTGTATGGCAACATGTTTTGAATCTAACAAACCAACAGAGTAAAAACCCGTGAGCTTAAGGTTACCGAAAAAATTCCGAATGGCGTCTAGGTTCGGTCGACGGAGACCAAACTTTCCCACTAATGTAAAACGAAAAGAAGATGCAAGTTGTAAAACTTCATCATCAGAAATCAAAACAGCTGGAACTCCATTGTAAGTAGAATGCGTAAGAGAGGGAAGGGTATCACCGGAAGAGGATCCCGAGAGGACATCCTTGAAAGATCTTGATTTGGTCGGAGAGGAAGCATCCTTATCCAAGTTGAAGAAACCCTTGTTAGGATCTTGTGCCTTGGAGGCGACGTTTCCCCAAGGGTTAGAGGCCGAAACCCCCGACATTAAAATGAAGCCCTAGGTGGGCCAAAATCACACGAGAGCACCAGCAGATCAGATCGAGCGAGAAAACACGCTAAACGGCGAAGAAAGAGGCCGGAGGTAAGCAGGAAATGGGGAAGATCTAAATCGCCAGAGCGGCGACGGCGCTAGGGTTCTGAGGGTGTATGAGAATGAAAAATTGATATCATAGGATTATATAAATCTTCACATGTACGATAAATAGTAGGATCTCATGGGGGTAAACTTATACACACATCAATAGGTACAATTCATGAAATCATTTATATAGAATGTTAACAATAATATTTTGAAGCTTTTATTATTCTGTAGCAATTTCTATTAGTTGATATACTAATTAAAATACCTAAAATGCTATATATCATAAAAATTTTAGTGAAATTTAATTTATATATGTTAATATGACCAGAATATTAAATACTCAAGTCTTATCAATCTTTGTAAACTTGAGTTCATATAAAATCTAACCAAATAAAATGCCAAAATTCCATACAAAAGAGCCACAAAATTAAAATATGAAATAGGATAATGATAACCTATATTGATCTAAATAATATTAACTCTAACACTTCCAAATCTAACTTCTCTCTCCTATCTTGCTTCTCTATCTCTTCTCCTCTTCCCCCGACCAAATGAAATGAATGAAAATGAAATAGATTTTTAAAAGTGAATTTATATATATAAATATTTTATCTAAAGTAGCAATGCCCAACTTTTGTGCCACAACGCCCCCAAGAGTTAAACTTCATGTTAAAAAATAAAGAGATTAACATTAGAGTGACAATACAACAACATTGTAGCGCCTTTAAGAATGCTTTCCACTTATATATTTTCTTTAAAATAGTGATATATATTAGTGTCATGGTACTGCATGACAGTGCCACAATGCATGCTACTGTAGTACTGCTGCGTTGCCTAAAAAGGACCAATTTTAACTCCAAAAAATTGAAATAATCCTAATAATTCATAGAAAAATTAATAAACATCACATAAACATGCACATTTTGACCATACTTGAATTAAGTAACTACACATAGTTCAATTAATGTTCAAGTAGTCATTACATTAGAGCAATTAGGTTAATTTTTGATCGAATAATTTTTTTTAATGGAGACTGCATGAAGAGTATAATTATGAGTATCTGATTAATGATAATGCACTTTGACTAAAAGATTATAGGGAAAAAGAAGAATTGCATGCATTCCTTTTAGGAAGAGGAGAGGAGGAGGAAGAAGAAGCTATAATGGCATTCTAAAGTGATAGAAATAGGTTAATGAGTCGTTTCTGTAACTCAATGAACTGCATTGGATCCAATATATGGAGATTAGGAGAAGACTGTCTTGGTCGGCAACGGCGATTGTTGTTGAGAGTTGAGACCAACGTTCATGAACCGTTGTGCATGGGTTATCAACTGGAAGCTACCGACATGGCCGGCGGTGAACTTGAAGTTCCGGCGACAAGTTCTTGGCTGTCATTGAAGGGAATGCAGTAGCGAGCTCTTGTAGTGGGCGGCAGCAGTGTCAAACGAGCAGCGCCATCAACGGCGTTCAAACTAGCAACGGCTGGTGGTTCTCAGCAGCGCCTTTCTTCTTGCTTGGCCATTAGGGCATCTCCAACGAAGAACTCCATTTTTTTACGGTAAAAAACCGCAAAACTCCAAAATGCCGTGGTATTGCTCCAATCGAATTTCATTTTATGTGCTTCTGTGAAGGTAACGATCCTTCTCACTTTCGCACGTTTTTTCCGGTTGAGAGAGCAAAATAGCGTGGGTGAACAGTGCGACGCCAATATTGCGTGGGTGAACAGTGCGACGCCAATATTGGCGTCGAACTGTTCACCCTCAAGTAAATGGTGGAAGTTTTGAGGTTCGATTGGAGCGATCGAACGACATCATATGCTCGTTTGACGTTCGGTTGGAGATACTCTTTGTGGAGATCAACTTTAGTTCTCTGGTTATAATAAATAAAGATGGTAGGTGTTGCAATAAAAATATATTATAAAGCTATAATAATATTGTATCTTCTGAATGGATTCGCTGGTTGGATAAAGATAAAACATTAAAGTGTTTAGATTTCAATCAAATAAAGATAAGCAGACGGCGAACTCCACTACGCCGTCGTTCAACAGCAACATACGCCACTCCCTCTATTTTCTTCTGCTCTCTCTGCCTTACACAGCTTTACACTTTATGTAACTGTCTGAGGGCAATATTGTCAAAACCTCAGCCTTCTCTTTATGCTTGGTGTATTTAAACACTTACATCCCATCGCTACAGTAATATACACAGAAATCATTTATCATCCAATAGCTAAGCTTTTCTTCCTTAAGCTCCGCTTGCAGGTTTCGCATGGTATCAGAGCCGCTTGCCTAGCGGCCCTTTCCTTCTCCCCGATGGGTGATTCGACTCCGCCTTCTGTGGCGTCTACTCCACAAGCAACCGTCCATGACACCCAGAACGTCGCAGACGTTCACATTCCCGCCACTCTCAAGTTCTTGCTCTCTAACATTAAGAACGTCATCAATGTCCAGCTTCTCCCGGACAACTATCCCACCTGACGATCTGCCATTCAAAAACTATTCGCAGCTAATAGATTCTCAGGCTATTTGGATGGCACGCAACCTTTGCCCACCCAAACACTTGCTTACCGCCGCCGGACAGCTCACATTGAATTCTCAGTTCTCCTCCTGGTCCCTCATTGGCCAAAACCTCTTGGTTGCTCTGTTCTCTACTATCTCACCCTCCATCCTCCCCTATGTACTCAACCTTGAAACTTCAGCTGTCATTTGGTGAACGCTCGAACAACGATTCTACTCCACGAATCGTTCTCGAGTAATACAGCTGAAAAACGAGTTGCATTCCCTATCAATGCAGAACAAGACCATGACCGAGTACCTGGCCTCCGTCAAAGTACTTGTCGACAACATCAATGCCGCCGGTGGCACCGTCGATAGTGAAGATGTCCTGCATTACATCCTGAATCGCCTCCCGCCTTCATATCAGTCATTTAAAACTTACATTCGCTCCTCTCTTCATCTAATCAGTTTGGACAACCTGTATTCCCTCCTGAGGAGTCAGGAAGTGCATCAACTCACAGATGCTGCCAAGGATCTATCGTTCGCCTCCGCCACACCTCCAGGTGATCCTACACTCGCACTGTTCACCCCATGTAGCTGCGGCCGTGGACGCTTCACTAACTACAGAGGATGCGGTCGTGTCCCCAGTCCCAATCGCACCCCTTGGCCACCACGTTTTGACGGTCAATGTCAAATTTGTGGTAAACTGTAAAACCCGAAAATCCTATTTTAGGCTTTGCACGCATTTTAAAGCGCCGCGACGAGGTTTAAGTAAAATTTTTCAAGGTTATCGGAATGCAACGAAATTAATTTTATAAAATCCTACGCGAAATTCTGATCGTTTTGGTATATAGAAGTTATACCAAATTTTGCCTAATTTTAGAGTTATTAATTTTAGAAGTCTCTAAATGCCAACTTTGCCCCTAGGTTTTTCTTAAGCCGAATTTACTTAAGTAAGGGTAATATGGACTTTTAGCAAACCCCAAATTCTCTTAATAGCATAACCGAACCCCCACCCCCTTCTATTCACGCGAATCGGCCGAAACGAGAGGCGGGCGGACATAGGCGCGGACGGACGGCTTCCGCGAGGGCTTCTCCGGCGACGTTTTTTCCGGCGAAAAACTTAGGTCAAATCGAAGAGGTCAACGAGGGAAACACTCCGGTATGTTTATTTTCAAACGAACCCTTCTAAATCTCTAGATATTTGGAATCGAAAATTCTAGGGTTTTTAGGATTTTGGAATTTCTTCGAAATCTTTTCACGAAATCTTTAAGAAATGTTTAGAGGAATATTTTAACGTTAAAAACATAGAGATTTGAGGAAAATTTTGGAGATTTATAAGTTAGGGGACCTAAATCTTAATTTCGTAAGAATCCTTTACGAAAATGATTTTTAAGGGTTTAAGAAACGTTTTTAAAGCATAAAATTTGTCTTTTTATTAAAAATTAGTTTTCTTGTAA
>NW_021368962.1:88293-108369 GCF_001605985.2 Dendrobium catenatum
ATGCTTTCATTTCATGCATTAATGTGAAAGACAATTAAGGTATATGAATAAATGAAATGATTATGAAAGAAAATGAAAAGAATTTAATGAAATAAAATTACATATGCATGTTGATCCGGAAGTACCAAACTAATGGTAATGGGGCTTTCAAAAGCCAAATGGTAATGGGGCTTGTATAAGCCAAATGGTAATGGGGTTCTGCGGAGCCAAATGGTAAAGGAAATGGCCAAAACTTTTGACTGCGTACCTGATCAGTACGAAAACTGGTACTTCCGGGACGGATGATACATTTAGCATATTCATTTTTACATTTTGCATTGCATATGAAAGAGATGAAAGAAATCAATTGTTAAAGGAAAGAATGAAAGAAGAAAAAAAATGAATAGTACATGTTATGACTCGCTCAATGAAATGAATTAGTTTTCAATTGTAAATGTTTTTAATATATGCATCTTATGAAATTAATTGTGATATGAATTACTTGCTGAGCGTTGGCTCATTCCTAGTTTTTGGAAATATTTTCAGGAGAGAAGTAATGGCTGCACGACGACCTTACACCTATCGTCGTAGGGGACCTCAGGAGGATGAAAGGTTCCATTTTATGTTTTAAGTTTGAGTCTTTGAGTTTGTTTCTGTAGTCTTTGAGTTGAAGTTTATGTAATGGTAAGAGTTTATGATATGATGATGGGTTTGAAACTTTTAGTGGTTATCAGTCATTTGAATTTGATGTTGTTTAGTGGCTCTTTCTTTATTATGGATGACATTTATGTACTGATACTAATTATATAATGAATTTGATTTATGTTTCTTATGCTCTTCCGTACGACCTTTTGCTCCCGCCCCGTTAACTCGGGCTAGCCGGGTCGGGTCGTGACATAAACCTGGACATTCCGCAGTAACCTGCTGGCATCGATCAAACCTGCATTACAATTCTCCTGGTACCTCCGCTGATGTACCTATGTTAGCCAACAGCTCCGTCGCTGATACCACCCCCTGGTACCTCGACAGTGGCGCCACGGCTCACCTCACCCCTGATGCGTTACCCTTTCAACTACCTTACACTGGTAAGGATCACGTCCTGGTTGGCAATGGCACTCCCCTTCCCGTTCAAAACATCGGCAATGGCCTCTTTCCCACTCCGACCAGTAAGATTCTCATAAATTCTCTCCTTCACGTTCCTCACTTAACACAACGTCTTCTCTCCATTTCTAAATTAATCAACGATAACAACTGCTCAATCTTATTTGATAATACCGATTTTCATTGCCAAGAATGTGCACAACAAATTCTTCTCAGTGGTCAGTGCCATAATGGCCTTTACCCCATTCTTGGCACTTCACCTCCCACAACCCACATTGCCGCTCAAGCTTCTCTGGACTCTTCTGGCCTCACACCTTCCCAGCTGTGGCATCGGCGCCTCAGTCATCCTCACCACATCATACTCAAACAGCTTCTCAAACAACTTACAGCAAAATCTACTAGTTTCCGCAATGAACTCTGTAATTCCTGTGCGTTAGCTAAAAGCCACAGACTCCCTTTTCCCCCCTCCAACCATGTATCTAGTTCTCCTTTACAGCTTTTTGATATGGATGTATGGGGTCCCTCCCCACTTACTTCTTATGATGGTTTCAAATATTACCTGCTTATTGTAGATGATTTCAGTAGATACTCTTGGCTTTTCTTATTACAGTTTAAGTCTAACATCCCAATGTTAATAATAAACTTCGTTAAATTTATTGAAAAACAACTCAACTTATCAGTTCGTCGTATTCGAACTGACGGGGGCGGCGAGTTCGTTAATAACACCCTCAAAAGTTTCTACTCTCAAACCGGAATCAATCACAAACTCACCTGCCCAAACACCCCTCAATAGAACGGAATTGCAGAACGAAAACATCGTCACCTACTGGAAACGGCTCGCACACTCCTTACCGATTCTGCTCTTCCTCGCCTGTTCTGGACAGCAGCCATTCACACTGTCGTTTATCAAATCAATCGTCTGGCTTCCATAAACACAGCTAACCAATCACCATATCAGCGTCTCTACAAACTACAACCATCCTATTCACATATGAGAGTCTTTGGCTGTCGCTGTTATCCTATTCACATATGAGATTTGGTAAACACAGCTAACCAATTTTGTCGATGATTTCCATCGCGTGCACCCCTGCGTTTCATTTATGCGGACGAAACACATTGAGATTGACCATCATTTTGTTCGGGACATCATCCAGTCCAAGCAGATCGCCGTTCATCACATTCCAACTGCCGACCAGCTTGCCGACATGTTTACCAAATCTCTGTCCGCGCCCATTTTTCAGAATCTTCGAAGCAAGTTGATGGTCGTACCTCCCATCACCTTGAGGGACGGTGATAAGCAGACGACGAACTCCACTACGCCGCCGTTCAACAACAACTAACGCCACTCCCTGTTTTCTTCTGCTCTCTCTGCCTTACACAGCTTTACACTTTATGTAACTGTCTGAGGGCAATATTGTCAAAACCTCAGCCTTCTCTTTATGCTCATTGGTGTATTTAAACACTTACATCCCATCGCTACACACAGAGATCATTTCTCATCCAATAGCAAAGCTTCTTCTTCCTTAAGCTCCACTTGCAGGTTTCGCAATTAAATTCACTTAAAATCTGAAAAATAGAGAGGATAAAAAAGTTAAGTATTTAAATAATTGAATATTATTGAATTATTAAAAAGAATTATAATTCGGTAAATGTATGGCCAAATATTTTTGAGACCTTTATTCAAGCTAAGATTATTTCATTCAAATATTATTTGAAACCTGAATAATACATAAATCTCCCACATTCATAAATAAAAATTACTCGATGATTTTCTCCATTAATATGCCCTGCCATTTCCTCCATTAATCTTGTAATATTTATAGTTTTAATTTAAAATTTATAAATTTATTCAGTCGATGTAAGCGAAAATTTATTTTATAAGTGTATATATTATTAACTTTTGTTATTTAATCAATTATAGCAGATTAATTAACAACATTTTATGTATTTTAGAAGTTTTTTTATTTTTTTATTTTTTTATTTTTGTGAGTCAGATCATTTATGGAACTGCATAAATAACTCACTCTTTATTTTTCTATTAATATTCAAAGTTAATTATAGAATGTGAGATAATCCTTTCATTCATACAATGGATATATATCATTTAGATTTGATATTAGACCTCAATACTGTGGTTTGCTTGAGTCAGTTAGACCTTATAATTAGGGTGTCAAAATCGGATTTCAGATCGGATTCCGATCGAAAATAATGCAGGTCCTTATAGAAGAGCTAAATTCATGGAATAAATACAAGCACAACTAAGTGAAAATATATATTAAGAGGACAAAACTTAATAAAGTCAGCAGAAGAGCACCAAATACAAACACAGCCAAGATAAAAGATATCTTAAGAGGAAAAAGCTTAATAAAATCAGAAGAGCACTAAAATATCATCAATCAAATTAAATACCTTTGTTATCCAATGAGATGATGAACATAGAACAAACTCTTCTGCAGCAAATGGCTGATAGAAGGGACGCGCCAATCTTTTGGATCCATGCATAAATAAGCTTTTTCCAAGTTTGGTAAACTTTAAGCTTATTGCATTCATCTAAAGACTTTCAGCAGAAAAATAGGTGGTTAAATAATCAATAAAATGAAAATAACTTAGAGAAGAATGAAAAAAAATAGCTGAAAGATCTGATCTAGTTAAGGTTTTCCATTGGAAAAAAAAGTAAAACCTATATATGAACACAAACACCGAATAAAAAAAAGAAAATACAAAAGAAGACTGCCCATAAAAATGCATAAGAATTTTACAAAAATCACACAATTGAGGGCTACTTCTTATTGCCGCTGCACTAAGGGCATCTCCAACCGAAAATCTCATTTTTCACTCCAAAATACAGTGAAACTAAAAAACGCTGTGATTCATCTCCAATCAAACTCCATTTTACGAGCTTTTGCGAAGGTAACCGTTTACTCCTCTTTTGCACGTTTTTTCGGCAAATCTGGTTGAAACAAAAAAAAATCGCTTAGGTGAACAGTGCAACACGAATATTGGCCTCATACTGTTCACCCTCCACCGATTACCGATTTTTTTGTCGTTCAAGTGGAGAAACCAGCTACGCCTTAACAATCATTTGGAGTTCGGCTGGAGACGCCCTAAATCTTTTGTGTTGGATTACCGTCCTAATTTCTAAAACACAAATATAAAACAGTACCACCAACTTTATAAAAGTCTAAATTTGCATAATCCACCAACAATTAAGTCTATGCATTGCATGTTCATCATAATGCAAAAAATAAGCTCCACAACTTAGCATTTTTTTTTTCAAGGTAACATTAGCATTTGTCATATAAAGTTTCAAGTAAGAAGTGTGAAGTTGCTCTGTTCCACTCAAAATCACAACAATTTCGAAGTTGAAACAGTAAAGGAAAATCTGTTAGCTTCTTTACAACAACAATCAATGAATCTTTCCTGTTGATCCGTGTAGAACAGCCCCAGAAGAATATTAAAAAGGATCTGGGGGATAGCCTCCTGGTCAAAGAAATGTTAGTTCCTCTGGAATTTTTCTGCACCCGCTATTACAGTTTGATGATCCAATGGGGATCCGCAGTGTCTTTGCAGTTCCATATACCTTTCCATATCAAAACTTTTCTTCTGAAACAGCTTTTTTTGTCTTGACAGGAACAATCTCTTCATCAGGTCCTGATATGTTGGATCCTTTGAAGTAAAAAGAAAGTAAGCATAACCAACAATGATTCCAGCTGCGGTGGTGAAGAATGCCACGGGCTCCATTACATCCCAGGAGAATTCCCAGAAGGTGAGCCTGAAGAAGAGAACAACCTGTCCAATAGAGAACCCCAGCCCTGACCACAAAATGCAACGAACTTGTTTGTGTGCAAGCTTATCAATTTCTTCCTTCTTATTCTGTAGCTTATTTAGCTCTTCAAGCCTAGGATCATTCTCAGGCGTCAAACAAAGGGGGACTGCCCTTCTTACCAGATCCACGACCTAAAACAAAATCGGATACTGGAATGAGCCAATCTGAAATTTAGTACTTCGCTACTTTGAATAATTTTTACAGAGGTGAAAGTTAAACTAACAACAAATAAATGAAAGCTCAACCAAACATCTCAAATTGATGCATGTTAGAAACATTATGATTATTCACCAAAATCTTATTTTATATAATTATTATTCATAACGAAGGGCCTGTAAGAATTTCCCGTCTTTAAAAGATTTTCATGGACGAAGCCAGAGATCGCTTAGAACACAGTTTACAGTCTCAAAGAATTGTGCTAAATGGTAACTAGCATGTTCTTCTGCAAGATAAATATATCTGATCTATATTACTCCGTGACAATGAAAAAGATCACGAAATTTCCTGACGATCTGAAAATAAGTCATCCGTATGTAAGAATCTCTAGCACAAGTTCATCCCGCTTCAGCTCCTCTCACAGGGACAAAGATTAAAACGCCTAATTTCTTACTTGATCAAGCAACTGGAACCGACCTCCTTATTACTTAGTTCATTTTACCCAAAGTTTCCTCAGAAGCCATAACGCAACCTCAAACCGACCTTTTCTTGCTAACTAACACAAACCATAAATCAAGAATGTCAAAAATTCAATTTATTATGCAAAACCCAATTACCTTTTCAGGATGGAGATAAACCCGATCTCTGAACAGCAGCACGACACCGGCCTCATCCAAAACCCTAGCAAACGCCTTCGCCTCCTCCTTATTCCTCGCCACCCCAATCCCCTCGCAAGCCTCAAGCAGTTTCGAGTATCCAATCACCTCCTCACTTTCCATCCCAAGCCTTCTCTTCAACGCATCCACGTTCGCCAACTTCATCAGCCTCTTCGCCTCCGCAAACGTCATCGATTCCTCACTTCTGTTGCCCTCTTGTAAGGTAGAGGACGCCGAGGATGAGGGATGAGCCCACGGTAGGGTCAGTCGAGGCTGCTGCTGTTGGTCGGACGCCGGCCATAGGGTTGACAACCTGGTCGGAACTCCGGTGAGTGATTTTCTGACTAGACGGGAAGCCGATGACAATCTCCACATCGTTGCTGGGTTTCGTGAAAGATTGGAGAGGAGGATTTGAGCGAGGGGACGTGCGAGCGGGATCCTGATTTGAAGGCCGAGAGGGGCGACGGGGAGCCGCGTAATCGTCAATGGTTAGGACGGGCCGTGTAGAGGAAACGGAACGGCGTTATGGTTACTGGAACCGTAGATCAAGCAGACCGCGGGTTCCCCAATCGTCCGCGTTCTGAAAATTGTAAAAGAAATTAGGTGAAGATGTTAGTTTGCCTAAATGGTTGTATTATAGTAATAAAGAATATATATATATATATATATATGAAAATTATTACTATAATATATTTTTTCGCTTATAATACACTTGTACTAACATTAAGATGGATTAATTAAAGATTTAACTGTTTATAATTTTTAAAATGATATTAGACTATCTAGTATTAGTTATGTGTGGAATTTGATTGTGTTGAGCAATTATGCTTTAATGATGCGTTAGACCTTAATTTTATTGGTTGAGCTTGTCGGAGGTCCTCCCTTGTTTGTATTAGGATGCTTTGCACATGATTTTTTTTCATACAACAGTAAACTTTGTGGTGTTGTATATATATAAGCAGAGAGTTGATCCTTGCAACCCTCCAGACCCGAGTGTTGGGCCCTTTCAGGCAGACAAGAAACACAGTGTTGAGCATAGCAGTGCTCCAAAGTTTGCCCTGCAACATTGCGAGGTGGATTGATTGTTTTTTACTCGTTTTGTTTGTTGTGTTGTTTACTTCTCAAATGCCTAGTAATCGATAACTGATTTTTTTATCTTATCTCTTTTGCATTATTCCAATCCACTCTAATGAGTGATCAATTTTTTAGATCTTGTATTCACTCCCGACATCATCTCTTTTGTCTGAGCATTTTTTATATATCTATCTCTTTCCTTTGTTATTGGCACATCTAACACAAGCCTTTGACGTACCTTCTAGGTCTTATCTCTTTGAGTCACATTCAATATCGGATTTTTGTTTCCACATCTCAACTCATCCAACATTTTGTCTTGCTCCGTATATGCATCACATTGCCCAACTTCTATGTTGTCGTCGTAGGTTTTTTTCGATTAAAATATTTTATCTGAATAAGGTTTCGGTTGAGACGGCTTTCTTAATATATTTTAAAGAAAATTTTTAATACATAAATTAAAATATTTATAGGTGGACAAGGATAGACATTAATTATATAATTAGATTAATGAAGTGTTGATGGCTTGTTGGATAAGATCGACTTCAGCCAATCAGAAGGCTAAGAAATTTGCCACGTAGAGAGGGCGTGGCGGCTCGACGCCGTTCGTTAAATCTCACGAAGATCCCTTCAAAAGTCAAATCTGAATGACGTGATTGAGCTTAATTATATATTTGTATTACATTATCTTTTTAGTGCAGTTCTCAATAAGAAAGTTTCTAATTGCTTTTCCAACAAATGCTCGACCGTTTTAGGCTTTTAGCATTTTCCAACAAGAAGAAAATCACGTGATGTGAAGATTTATGAGTTATTAAATATAAATTCTAAGACTTAGAATTTGTTTAGGATAATTTAAGTTTTCAGACTTCTCTTTGGTTATTACTTTATTCTTATATTTTAAGAAGTTTATATAACAATAAGCTATTTTTTATAATAGTTTTTTAAAAGTATTTTTTCCGCAACAGTTTTATAATTATCTTTATAAAAAATTATAATAATCCCAAATAGACACTCAGCCATCGCTTCAAAAATTCTTTTTCTAAAAATAACTTTAAAAGAAGTTAAATTAATAATGAAAAAATTTTATTTTCCAAAGATTTTCTTAGTGACTATTTTCCTTATGATAAATTAATCCAAGCAAAACCTTAATTAGCTTGAGGCATTGCATTTTATAAGTATTTTTTATTTAGAGAATATTTTTTTATTTAGGGAGTATGATGATTTTAACATATATTTAGCAATTCAACTGTTTAATTGGATAATTATTTTATAAGTACGAATCGATAAATTTACTCTTTTTTATTAGAATTAGAATTTAAACCACTCAAAGCATTCAAATTATCAATATATTTTAACATATATTTAGCAATTCAATTGTTTAATTGGATACTTGAGTCATTTTTAAAGACATAGTTGTGAAATTTATGTTAACACTTAAAAAAAAATAAAAATACTATAACAATGACCTCTTCAAATTTTGATATCAATTATTTCAAAAAATATTTTAAAAAAATTTGTCACTTCCATTAGCAACCACTATTTTCTCGCACCATTTTTTGAATTTTCGTTCAATTTTAAATTTAAGATTTTAGTAACAAAAAGAGAGGACAAATATCTGATAAATATTTTAATATATTTAAATTTATTAATCATAATTTATTTCTATATTCTTAAATCTAAAAAAATAGACATAATATTATTCTAAAATGAAGCTCTCATGTTATAATATATTAAAAAGATAAATTAAATTATAAGCAATATTAAAATTTAATAACTTTAAATGTAAGCATTTGAAATTTATTTCATAAATTTGATATAAATATCAAATATATTAATAATAAAAAATAAATTGACAATTTTTTTCTCAACTTTGAAGCTAAGTTCTCATTTAGCTCTTGCATAGGCTGAACGTGTTTTGCTGCTCTGGGTTTTTTAGGATTTTTTCTAACCTTACCTCTGGACCGCCTCCTCCTGGCATCCATCTGGGCGGGTTCCTCACCCCCAGCTGGTGGAGCTCTCATCTGATGACTTCCCCCCTCTCTCGAATGCCTCTATTCTGGGATCCCTTCCTTTGCCTAAATCTCCCAAGCCTGCCTCTTATGTAGACAATCTCACCACTACTTCCTTTAAGCCATGTCATTTTTCTGTCTCCTTCTACACCCCAACCCGAAACTCTCCTTAAAGGAGACGACTTATTTGAAGGCTCTGCTATATGGGTCATTTCGCTCGTGGCATACTCTAGCGAGAAAAGGCCTTATTACGAGAGATTACTTGCTGCTATGAAAAAACTATGGATTCTCAAGAGTTCTCTCTCTCTTCTCTACTTAGCGGATGGGTTCTTTCTTTTGAAATTCACCTCATCGGAAGACCTTGATATGGTTTGGAATGGAGGACCGTGGCTTCTTGTAAGTAAGCCATTCATCCTCAAGAGGTGGTCGCCTAAATTCAAACCAATAAGGGATGAATCTGCCTCTATTCCCCTCTGGATTAAGATTATAGATCTCGCGCTTTCTCTGTAGACTCCCACAGGTATTTCACGGATTGTAAGCTACAATGGGGTTCCACTTCCGTTGATACCCTCATTACCAAAAGGACTAGACTTACATTCGCTTAGGTTTGCGTTCAAATCTCTAAGGATTCCCCTTTGCCTGATGAGATTCTCATCCAGATTGAAGGGGAGGACATGAACATCAAAGTTGTCTATGACTGGAAACCAACCTCGTGTGAAGGTTGTGGTTTGTTGATACACCCCTTCTCTTCCTGCCCCTCCAATCCCAGCCCTGTAGCCATTCCCCCTCCTCCTTCCAGGAATTAGGGAAGAAGCTCTTATAGGAAACCTTTTGTCCGAATCACCAAATCTAGCTCCAAACCTCCAACTCTTCCCCCCATTCCCAAACTAGCCATTTCCTTACCTGTGGAAAGTCATTTTCTTTAGGTGGAAAAACACACTACCAATTATGAATTACCTTCTTCTTCCTTACCTCTTGCTGACATACCTAACCCAAACCTCAACATAACCGTTCCTAACCTCAACTCACCTCCTGTTGAGATAGTCCTCTTGGATATTAGTCCTCCACCAATTTTGGTCCCTTCGCAAGTTTTAATTACTCCTCCTACAGTCTACCTTAATAATAAGTTCGCTACTTTGGCCTCCTCCGACCAGCCATCTACTTCACAATCTCTCCCCACCAATAATAAACCTCCTTTCTCTGAAGTTAACTCTTCCCCCTCAAGCCTGTCCTTAGGTTCTTTTCTCTCTGAAGGGGACTCCCCTACCTCCTCCACGCATGAACCCCCTTCCCCTCAATCTCAACACAAGCCTAAGAAGATGAAAGCCAAAATTGCCAAGAAGGCAAAAGGGGCTAAGCATTAATGTCTTCATCTTTTGCAAGTTGGAATGTTAGGGGATTTAATAACCCCAATAAGGTTTACATGTGTATAGAACATGGTCAAAACTCATGATATTAAGCTTCTTTGCATACTTGAAGCTAAATAACAATTCTACAATAATCTTTATAAATAGCTATAGATATCTGAATTGAATCCTTAATATATGTTATAAAATTATGCTTCTTGATTTAAGTTATCTTATGTTTGTAAGTTATTTCAATTTTAATTACTGATAATAGTGAATTTTGGTTTATTAATTAATATTTTGTAGTTATTATTGTTAACAGTGCTTTAATTTTATATAAATATGTAAGTTGAGCACAAACTTATTTAAATAGAATATATTTACTAATTAATGTTTTATAAATATTAGGTTCAACGGCTACAGCAAGCGTTTTACAGATTATTATTGAGGATTTTGTCTTTAATTGCTTTATAATGGTTCATTTGGTTCTTTTTTGTTTTTAATTTTAATTGATTTAAGGAATTGAATAGGATTTATAGAGCATGTTGACGAACGTTGTAGTTTCACCGAACCTGCATAAGAAGATTAGCGAAAACCAAGAACAGAACAATGCAGAGGAATTTTCATATATTCCTTGTGTTACCGTTGCTACAGTAACAATTGATTTAAAGAGAAGAAGATGAAGATGCAGTTGTATCTCAACGGTGGAGATTAGAAGTTCGTGAAAGCAACTGAACGGTGGAGATTGAGTCAGTCTGCCAAAGGCTGCGAAGCAACGGCTCTGTAGTGGAAAAGTAAGCCAACTGATTTAATAAGAGTAGCTGCTTATAAAGTGCATAAAGTGCACTATCCATTATCACCCCCTCTCAAGCTAATGGGAAGCTACTGAACGGTTAGCTTGTCGCGCAAGAGTTGAAACTGGTAGCAGAAAAGGCTTTAGTGAACAGATCAGCCGGCTGATCAATAGAAGCAATGTGATGAACAGAAATTTGTTTTTGCCGGATATAGTCTCTGATAAAATGGAAATCAACTTCGATATGCTTAGTACGTGCATGAAAGACAGGATTCTGTGCTAGAGCCAAAGCAGACACATTGTCACAGAAAAGAGAGGTAGGTGTCGTCGGCGGTATAGAAAAATCCTGTAAAAGACGACGAAGCCAAACAATATCTGTGGCGGCTGTGGCCAGGGCTCGATCTTCAGCTTCGGTAGACGAACGAGCAACCGTCGTTTGTTTCTTGACACACCACGAGACAAGAGTATTTCCAAGAAAAGCACAGTATCCGGTAATAGATCTTCGAGTAGTGGAATCGGCAGCCCAATCAGAATCAGAATAGGCTTGGAGATCAAGAGATGAACTAGTAATTGGTAAACCAAGCTGAATAGTACCGGCAATGTAACGAAGAACTCTCTTAAGAAGCTGATAATGAAATAAATACGGCTGATGCATTTGCTGACAAAGTAGATTCACAGAAAAGGAGAGATCGGGCCGGGTAATGGTAAGATATTGTAAAGAACCAACAAGTTGTTTGTAGAGTTCTGGTTGCTCAAACAGAGAATCAGAGGAATTTACGGTAGGAAGCTTGACTGGTAAAAGAGTGAGAACCGGTTTTGAATCCTGCATCCCAGCTTTTTGAAGTAGTTGAGTAGCATACATAGACTGAGATAGATGCAAGCCATTTGCAATCGGCACCACTTGAATACCCAGAAAATTTGACGCTTGGCCAAGGTTTCGCATTTGAAACCGAGAGTGTAAGGCATGAAGCAGCGAATCTAATGCTTGAGCCGAATTGCCAGTGAGTAAAATATCATCGACATATACCAAGAGATATAACTGTATTGCATCTTTGGAGAACCGAAGGAGGGATGGATCAGCGAGGCTTACTTGAAAGCCATAAGCAATAAGAAATGAGGTAAATGTAGCAAACCATTATCTGGGAGCCTGCTTCAACCCATAAATAGCCTTTTTGAGTAAACAAACATGATGCAGATAGGTTGGATCAACAAACCCGAGAGGTTGCATCATATAAATGGTTTCATCTAGCTTGTCATGTAAGAAGGCATTGGAAATATCTAATTGCAAAATCGGCCAGTTGCTAGTGACGGCAATAGTAAAAAGAATACGTATTGTGGGGAATTTAGCAACTGGACTGAAAGTGTCAAAATAATCAAGACCATACTCTTGATTAAAACCTTGAGCCACCAAACGAGCCTTGTATCGAGCAAGAGAGCCATCCGCATTTCGTTTGGTACGATAGATCCATTTACATCCCAAAATATTATAATGTGGAGAAGTGGGAACTAAGGTCCATGTACCTTGTTGTTGTAACGCCTCAAATTCAGAAGACATGGCTTGTCTCCATTCTGGATATTTAGATGCTTGAGAAAAGCATGTTGGAGCAGTGGGAATTGTAGAATGGACCAAATCGAAGATCTTTTTGGGGTGCAGGGATCCAGTTTTGGATCAAGTGACCATAGAATGTTTGGAGGGAGGAAGTGGGTCAATTTGTGTAGTTGATGGAATGACAGTATTTGGTGCAGTTAATGGTGGAACTGTTGAAGAAGAATTAGGATTATTAACCGGAGTATTGGACTGGGAAGAGGATTGAGAAAGACTTGCGGAGGCTATGGGTTGAGACGAATTTGTGGTGGTAGTTGAGACTGGAATTAATAAAGTTGGGGGTATAGAAGCCGATGGTGACTGAGAGGAAGATTGTTGGGACACTGACTTGTATGGGAAAATGGTTTCAAAAAACTTGACATGCCTGGAAATGTAAAGACGACCAGTAGTAGTATCGAAGCACTTGTAACCTTTTGTGGCTTCAGCATATCCAAGGAATACACAGGGATGCGAACGTGGCTGAAACTTGTTGTGAAGTGGAGACGGGAGCCAGGGATAACAGAGAGAGCCAAATACTCTAAAAACAGAATAATCAGGTGAGCAACCATATAAGCGTTCGTAAGGGGAACGAATTGGAGACAATGTGGAGGGTAAACAATTGATAGTAAAGGCTGCAGTGGCAAGTGCTTCGGGCAAAAAATGATTGGGTAGATTGGCATGAAACAACAGCGCTCGAATAGTCTCCAGGAGATGTCGGTGCTTGCGTTCAGACATTCCATTTTGCTGAGGCGTATATGGACAAGTCAGTTGATGAACAATTCCACATTGTTTAAGATAAGTAGTGAAGGAATTATTTAGATATTCGCCTCCACGATCAGTTCTTAGAGTTTGGATGGATTTGTTAAAATGTTTTTCAACAAAAGTTTTGAATTGAACAAATATTTGAAAAGTTTCAGATTTCGCACGTAATGGATAGACCCAACAAAATCTTGTAAAGTCATCAATAAACAAAAGATAGTATTTATATCCTTGCAAGGAAAGAGTAGGGGAGGGACCCCATACATCACTATGAACTAACTGTAAGCAAGCAGTAGTTTTGGGTACAGAAAGTTTAAACGGTAATCTATGAGATTTCGCTCGCACGCAGGCAGAGCAGTGAAAAGGAAATGCAAATTTTAAACTAGATACAGTAGTAGGAAGTAATTTGAGTGTTGAAGGAGAAGCATGGCCGAGCCGATGATGCCAGAGAGCTGAAGTAGAATCGGTTGTATGGAGAGCGACGGGAGACGATGTAGAGACAGCAGAGTCAGTTGGTGTGAGAGTAATGGGATAAAGACTGTGACGACATGGACCGCGGAGGAGAGTCCGGTGGGTCTGTAAATCCCGAATAACAAACCCATTAGCATCAAAAAGAATGGAGCAAGAATTGTCTCGGGTTAATTGATTGACAGAGAGTAGATTATGGGATAGACGAGGAACATGTAGAATTTTGGGTAGACGTAGCTTACGGGATGGTGTGGGTAAAATACCCTGACCGGAATTAGCAATGGTGAGATTCTGACCGTTCCCAACTTGCACTTGAGACGATCCAGTGTAAGCTTGTGGAAGTTGTATTTACTAAAAGTTGGACGTCAAGTGCGAAGTAGCTCCTGAATCCAGAAACCAATCATCGGTGGCTTGTTGATCTGTGGCAATGTATGCTTGTCACTACAGGAAAATCAACCACTTCCGGCGGCTTTTTCCGGCGGAATTTGACTATTTTTAAGTCGAAAAGCCGTCGGAAAGCCGCCGGAAAGCCGCCGGAAAATACCGCGGGAAAATTTTGCGGGAAATTAGCCGTCGCAAAATTTTGCGGGGAAATTAGCCGTCGGAAAACCGCCGGAAAGCCGCCGGAAAGCCGTCGGAAAGCTACTGGAATTTTTTGTTGGAAATAAGACGTCATAAACCGCCGGAAAGCCGCCGGAAAGCCGCCAGAAAATTGACCGCCGGAAAGGCTCCGGAAAATTCCGCCGGTAATAAGTGATTTTCCTGTAGTGTGTTGAGGCGGTTGATATGTCAGGTCCACTCGATACCAACATTGAAATGCAGAGTGACCAATTTTTGTACAGATTTGGCACTGAACAGAGGAGCGAGGACGACGGCCACCGCGAGTAGGAGGAGGAAAGCTGCGACCTCCTCTGAATGATTGAGTGGTAGAACGATCACGACTGGAGGAGGTATTGGAAGCTCGACCACGTGAACGACCACGAAACGCCTGAAGTGCAAATGAAGTATCATCGGAAGTATTGGATGGCATTGGAATGGGTTGATCAGCAAGTATACTGAGTTCCTCACTACAGAGAAGTGAGTAGAAGTCATCTAGACTTCTAGGTGCAAGTTGCGTGCGAATCGCAGTTTTAAAGGCATTGTATGCCGGAGGCAACCCATTAAGCATATACATCAGAATATCACCAGAATCAATTGTGGAACCAGAGGTAGTGATGGCATCTACTTTTTGTTTGATTTCCGACAAGTATTGAACCATGGATTTATCGCCTTTTTGAAGATGATGTAGTTCACTCTTGAGTTGCAGTTGTTTGGATCTATTGGTAGACTGCAGACGTTTATCAACAGTGATCCAAATATCACGAGTAGTGTTTAAATTTAAGACATACGGTAGAAGAGAAGCAGAAATAGTGGAATAAAGTGCCGAAGCTAGATTCTGATCAACGAGCATCCATGTCTTAAACTCTTTATTTGGAGTGGTCGAGCCATCAGAAGCAATAAGAAATTCTGGTGGAGAAGCGCAGGAGCCATCCAAATAGCCAGCAAATCCATTTGCCGAAAAAAGTTTTAATATCTGTGATTTCCAAATAGGATGATTCTCGACAGTAAGTTGAGTATTAATCACTGTCTTGACGTTCATCATCAAGAATTTGAGCTGTGGCGGTATTTCGACATCACTCACAGCAACTGGAGTTGAGACCGCCGGAGCTGTTGCAGAAGGCGCTAAAGAAGATGCTGACGAATCCATCTGAATCGTTGCAGCTAACAGAGAGGCTCCGATACCATGTTGACGAACGTTGTAGTTTCACCGAACCTGCATAAGAAGATTAGCGAAAACCAAGAACAGAACAATGCAGAGGAATTTTCATATATTCCTTGTGTTGCCGTTGCTATAGTAACAATTGATTTAAAGAGAAGAAGATGAAGATGCAGTTGTATCTCAACGGTGGAGATTAGAAGTTCGTGAAAGCAACTGAACGGTGGAGATTGAGTCAGTCTGCCAAAGGCTGTGAAGCAACGGCTCTGTAGTGGAAAAGTAAGCCAATTGATTTAATAAGAGTAGCTGCTTATAAAGTGCATAAAGTGCACTATCCATTATCAGAGCATCCTTTATATATTTTTCCTGTATCAGAATAAATGGGAAGAGAAATAAATGATGAAAGGTAGATACAGATAATTAAAAATGAAGGTTATATATTTAAATAAAAATTAAAACCATATGAAAATCAATTTTTCAAAATTTATTTATTTTCAATTACCTTCATATGAGCTTCTTCTGATGTATTTATTTTTTCATATTTGCAAAGAGTTGATGATTCAAATGTATCAATGCATAATAATAACCTGATAAGAGTGAAGTTTCCATTCAAATAAAAACAAATGGCCAAAAGCTATACCAAATGAAGCCTAAGGTCATGAAATATCCACGAAAAGAATCGAAATGTAAGGAGAGAGCCACTCTCCATCAGATGGCATATATTGATACCCTCAATTATAGAGCGTTTTCAAGTGTTTTGTGCGTTAATGATGTCAGAATTAAACGATCTTGAGATTGTTGAATTTGTCTCGTCGAGCCGCTCGATTCTAACATAAACATGATATATTTGGATGCTATTTAGTCATCTAATTTATGCATTGAATCTTTCAAATGTTTTAGGCCCCCAATTTGAACCCATTTGGGCTCAGATTGGACTAATTTTGGTGTTGTTGGGTCCGTCTCATCGAGACTTTTAGTTTGACTATAAATTCGTTGAAATTGGTATTCGAATGATCACGAATTTAATTTTAAAAATTTTGCACTTGAATATGTCCCAAGATTTGTGCCAGATCATGGCAATTTTGGATGACGTGTGAAGAATCTCGAGGCAGGTTTTTTTTTTTTTAGTAAAAACTCATGACGGGGCCTACGCATTAATATTGTTAAAAATTATATGTTCTTAAAGGAACGTAAGCTAACTAAAAATACATCACATGAATAAAAACATACGAGCTATCGATCCAACTAATACAATGATAATGAACAATTAAAGAAAAAAGAGCAAAGTGAAACAAAACAACCATCAACGCACCCAAAAGCAACAATCTAGCTACCAACGATGGTAAGTAACCAAGCACCTCGGCACGAAAGGGCAAACCTGCACAAAGCAAATAAAAGAACCACAACAAGAGGAGAGAGACCAACCCCAAAAAACCAAACGGATCGAACAGAATATCCAAATCCCATGAAGTCAAACAAACAACCACAAGAAACACCCATAGCTCACCAAAGCAACAATAAATAGCACACTCCAAATACAGGAGACCACACACTACAAAAATACTAATTACTTCATGTATATTCTCCTCATGCGTTTAGAGACATGCAAAAGAGCTTTATCAATAACCTTAACAACACTTAAGCCTTATAGCTCCTAAACTGATTGAAAATCATCAAATTCCTCACCTTTCATAGAAGACGGGGAAGTAGAAACAACATACCGATCCAAATTTCCAGAACAAGTGATACCATACGGATAAACAAATCGAGCAAGCAAACTTTTAGGGGACATAACCATTAAAGGGAGATCGACAAGAGCACCCTCAGGCCCATTAACAAGAGGCAAATCCATATCACCAACAATCCCAATGGGAGAGGGCAACATAGATTCCTCTAAGTGATAGGCGAAACCACATCACCAACCAGAGTATTACCAATTTCATTTCCACTTGCAATCACAACACATACGAAAGACTCGAATTTAAGATCTCTTGATTGATAGCCAAAGCTCCCAACAAATAGACCAAGCTGAGTTGTGTTTGCCCTAATACTCTCAATAAGAAGTATTAATTTTGATATTATAAAGACTCTTAGAATACATTGATTGTTTATTAAATATTTTTATACCCATTATTCAATTGTCATTGCTAATTAGACCTACTAATGCAATTTAGCTATCCAATATATTTTATATGGACCCTATCATAAGTCAACCTTTGACTTTTTTGATGGAGACCACAACACTAATTTCACTTAATTATTTAATTTTCTTTCACAAAAAATTAATAAAAATCTTCTTGGCCCACAATTAACTTGTTAGTCTTATTTCCACAATCTAATTTGATTTATATGTTGGTTTCAAACCATATAGAATAGTTCATCATTCCATCCTCCAAGCATTCATTAAGACACTAACTATTTATAAATAACAATCCATAACTTTTTTTTTTTATTAACTTAATTAAATACAACATCATTGCATCACAACTTTGAATAAAATTGTTCGATATAACAAAAGAAGAAAGAGGAACGAATAAATAAGAAATTACTTATATATGTACATTGATGGTCTCATTGCACCCTTATGCATGGGACTTTAACATGCATGTCTCCTCTAGCTTCTCATCATCAATTGTTACCAATCTGAATGTAATCATCCTTTATTTCGCCCTCTTCATTGTAATCGAAGTAATCCTCTCGAGCATTTCTGACAAGCATCTGACATATGAGCCAGAATAGACAAGCATCAAGGTTTAAGAAGGATGCGCCGCCAAAGAGGCCGGTTTTTGCAGTTGGGCAACCATATTCTAGATCTTCATGCACATTTCTTGCATGAATAAGCCCTTCATTGATTGTGTTGAAGATGGTAGCTCCAACTCCTGTTATGGTTAGGACTCTACTCCAAAAATAATAAAAGGTTAAGTTAGAGTTAAAATTTTTCATATAAATGTAATTGCAAGAAAAGTATTTAGATGCTTTAATTTGTTTAATGCAATGTAGTTAATAGTATTGATCAATTATTCACAATGAACAATTATAGTATGACATTTTATTAGTATTTATTATTATTCAAAGTATGTTATCTCATGGGGGCAGCTTCAAATTAAATTCAATACACTCTAAATATATATAGTAAATTGCTATGACCAGATTGTTAATATATTTCTTAAATTAGACTTTTTATCAATTTATTGATAGTAAATTGCCATAACCAAATGCTCAAAATTCATTTTTATTTATCACAATAAACCTTCACGTTTCATTTTATTTATTTAAGCAATAATAAATGCACCATTGACAACCATATTAACCCGTTATTTAAAAAAAAAAAAAAAAACTATTGAAGGTTCTTAAAGACTTGTAATTTTATTTTGTTTAACTCGTAGGTCCCTCTACTAGTTTAATAAAAAAAAAAAAGAATTCTTCAATTAAATTTTCATTTTTTATTTAATTCAACTATGTAGGTCATTAAAAGAGAAGCAAAGTATTAAGTTAAATGTTGCAGAGATGATGATGCTCAGGTGGATGAGCGGCTTTACTCTTAGAGATAGGATACATGTGAAAAGGCTGGAGTAGCTCTAGTGGAAGATAAGATTTGAGAGAGTTGTATTAGTTGATGATTTGGTCACATAAAATGACGGCCTTCTGATGACCCAATTAGCAGAGTAAATGTATTAGATTTGACTTATGTTAAAAAAGGTTGAGGTAGACTTAAAAAAACTTTGTTAGAAAGTATTAGAAATGAGATTTTTTTTATTAGATTTAAATGAGAATTTACTCTTAACAGGACACAATGAAGAAAGAGAATTCATGCAGCCGACCCACGTAGTAAGATAAAGGCATGATGTTGTGATTGTTGTAATTAAACTATGAAAATATGGAGAGATAATTGCACTTACATTGCACCATAATAGAAGATTTTCATTGTTATGCTTGCAAGGAGAGCTTTCCTTGGGACAGATTGTCCCTTATACGGGAAATAGATGGCATAAAGACCAACAACAGAAGAGATTAACACTGATATAGCTGATAAAGCCCCCATAGCGACACTGGGATCCTTTGGAAATATACAAATTACACCATCTTTCCTGGTATTGGCGTTCCAGCTGCAGGCTACAAACATGCAAAGAAGTTTATTAAAATAATCACTAAAAATGTAAAAACTCATTTTTTAAAAGAAAATATTATTAAGAAAAGAAAAGAAAAGAAAAAGACCGTTACCTTCTTCAATTCTGCTACTATTCCAAGAACAAAAGATAAACAACCGAAGAAAAAAATTGTGGCAGCGAACTGTGTGGTCTGATTTAATGCCATTTCTCTGATATATGCAACAGTACGTTGCAGGAAGGAAAAATCATAATTTGATAATTAACAATAAATCATCATTAGCAGTACTAATATCTTAATTAAATATGTGCTAATACCTCTGTTTTGATCCTCAAAAGAGCTTTGAAGATTGTCGAATGGACCTCACATGCAGGAGAAAAGCCTTGGTGAAAGGAAGAAGGCGATTGGCTTTTATGTAAAGAGAAGTACTTTCGTAAATAAATGAAAAGCAAGGGGGCATTTTA
>NW_021368962.1:109577-114061 GCF_001605985.2 Dendrobium catenatum
GTTCTACCGCACCACCTGAGGCCTGAACTTTTGCCGTACCACCACCTGAGGCCCGAACTTATGTCGTACCACCACCTGAGGCCCGAACTTATGTCGGATCATCACCTGACTCCTAGACTTCTGCCGGACCACGACCTGACGCCCGTATTTCTAGCGGAGTACTGCCCTACTACTACGATTTCTGACCCCAATCTCCTGCCGACTATGGTCCTTTCGACCTTCATCACATACTAAAGTTCTTCTGACCTCCATCAACAGACAATGGTCTTTCTGATCCCGATCTTCTGCCGATTACGACCTTCTGACCTTCCTCGCCAGATAATGATCTTTCTGAACACTACCTCCTGTCAACTATGCCCTTCCGACCTCCGTTGCCTACTATGATCTTTCCGACCTCTATCTAATCGGCTATGGTCTTGCCGGCCAAACAAACATGTCGTTGATTATTATCCCACAATGTAATGTGCTCTATATGGTGTACATTTGTGACATCAAGCCTATAAAACCCCTCAGATTTTCATTTTTTTTAGTGATGTTAGTCCGTATGAATTGACTTTAGTACGGGACAAACTGAAGAAAATTATGAGAAATCTATATGGTTCGTCTGTACAAACCTGTACGAACCGTCGGGACGAAATTCATTCAGAGAGCAATTCATCCCAGTACGAAATTTGGTTCGTTTGTATGAAATTCGTCCAGAGGACAAATTGTCCCGGGACGAATACACTTTGTCCAAGACGATCTGCATGTGTATATATTGAATTGAGATCTTTTTGTTAAGAGAGAGAAAGCTTGAGAGAGAAAGAGAAGGAAAGAGAAGAGGAAGACTTAATTTCGGAGGCCGCAGAGCGCTTTTCGTCCGTCGCCGCTGTTAGAAGAATTGTTTATCTCGCAGTAAGGAATTCGAATCCTATTTCTGATTTCGAACATTTTGTGTTTTGATATTTTTCTGCTCCGTTTTGTGTTTCCATTACCGAAAAACATGCATATCTTTGTATTGACAGAATTTTTACCGCGTAACTTTTGGTATGTTATGAAAATGATGATTTTGCACGATTTGAGTATTTTCTGGAAAGTTTTCACCTGGTATTTTGAATTCTGTGGGATTTTTATCGAATGGAAAATTAGTCGGATGTTGAAAAATATTGATTCAGTACAAGTAAAGTTTTGAAACGTTGTTTTACGCAATTTCTAGTAATTTAATAATTTTCTGGATCTGTGCATTTTACAACGACTTCTGTCAACTATACGATATTTTAAGGGGTTTTCTAAATTGAGCCAAATCATGTTTATTGGTTGCAATGTGTGGATGATAATGATGAATGTGGTTATATGATTGAGATTATTATGATATTACTGTGATACTACTGTGTGTGTGAAAGATAAGTAAGAACTGGTTGAACCATTGGTTGGAGACTGATTGACCTGTACAGGATGGTGGGCCGACGGGCTTTTCTTTAAATACAGTTTGGTGTTATCCTCTACTGATCACGTGATTACTGAAGGGAGTTATAAGGGGATGATTACTGTGCCGACGTTCAAAGAGTGACGACTCTTTTCACTGAGCCAACGGAAAAGATACAAGTTATATGATACAAGACTGAAAAACGTACATCGTAATAGCCAGAGCTTTTACTTGTTGAGTATGTTGTGAGTATGATTATTGATTATTGAAATACATGTGTTTAATCATTGTTCTATCGTTATTGTAAGAATTTATCATTATTGTACGACTTTACTGTTAATGCATGATTTTACTATTATAGTATTACTGTTCATGTCACTAGATTGTTACTGATACTGATACTGACACTGATACTACTGATTCACTTTATTGACGTTATGCACGTGATATACTGTGTAAGTGACATGTGATTCACTGAACACGTGATATAGATTATTGGATTGTGTGTGATACACTAAGCACGTGATATTGGATAACTGAATTGTAAGTGTACATCTTGATACGATTCTACGGCATTGATCGATTCCAACTATTTCAAATGATGTTATGATTTTATTTCATTGATTTGATATTTTATACCGACTGATATTCTTGAATCGATGAATTCTTTTTATACGATTGATATTATTGACTGATTTGATTGATATTACCGATACAAAAATTTCTTTAACGGTTTAACTGAAATTTTAGATATGAAGATTTGTCTACTGATTGACTGTTGTTATTGATACGACTACTACTGTAGAGATTTTGAGATTTATGAACTTTTATATCGTTTATTGATTCTTCCACTGATACTGATAGCTTCACATGTTCCTGTATTGATTCCTGTTATTATACTGATTACTGCTTATGTATTGATTTCTGTTTATGCATTGACTCAATGATCATGTGTAAGTGACTACTATGATATGACTGATTAACATGCATATTGATTCCGTACAGTGCTTTGATTTCAGTTGTAGGTATTTGGTGACCTGCTGGGCTTTTTGAAGCTCATTATATGTGGTTAATATTTTCAAGTCAGGGCAATGGAGCAGGAGATTGAGGTTAATCAGGAATCTTCAGGTTTTTGTCCTTTTGTTATAGTGATTCTTTTTGTACTCAAGACATGATGGATTATATGTGATTAATGTGTAGATCCTGAGTATTGTAAATGAACTTTTGGAAATGAATAGAAATGTTTACATGATGTTTTAAATTGTAGATTTTGTTAGACTGTTTATCACTTATTGATGACTATAGATGGCTCTGGAAGATTGACTTAAAGGATTGACTGAATAATTCTTTCCAAGTTAGATCTTGGGGCATCACAAAGCCAATGTCTTATCCCAAGGAATGGCCTATTTGTAATCGACTGTAAATATACTAGTGGATTTATTCAAATTGAGCCAAGCCCCGTTGTTTTTTCCCTTTCTCGGATTTTCCAAATAAAAAATATTGTGTTCTTCATATGTGAGCTGGATATCCGTGCGCTAAAACGTAAAATTATAACTCTATCGCCGCGTATATTCTAGCCGCAACAATAAGGAATCATTTTTTTAAATGATAAAATTTAATTTTTCCATAACACATTGCTTAGTACTGATCCAACTAACAGGCCAAGAAGAGCTTCGTATGGTTGGTTCAAAGTTCTGAAAACCTTTCTTTTTTTTTTCTTTTTTTTTTTTTTTGAAATTTTGAGTAAATTTATATAAACTCACACACATCACATACGCAAACTTCGAATCCATGACCTCTTAAATTAGTAGCCAAAACTTCCAGCCAATAGATCAAGATGAGCTTCCTAAGAGCTATTTTTTTAATATCACGTATTTGACCCACATATTTGTTCCTCACCTATAACGTCCTGAATTACCAAATCCTCTCTCTCCTCCTAAATAATCAAGCCTAAATAATATTTTTCTATTCTAATACATTGCTTAGTCAGATCTTGAATTTAAACCACACATTATATCCCCACTTATAACCGCCTAAGTAATTAAACCTTCTCTTTCTCTCTACTCTATATCCTTCTCTCTCATCCCATCACCTCTTATTCAATTCCCACCATGGCCACTATCTCCATCTCAACCATCTTCACATTTCCTCTCCTCCTCCTCCTCTTCCTCCCAATCAAAGCTGACTACTTTCTTCCATCTTCGACGACAATCGAATACCGACAAATAGAAGGCGACGCCATTGCTGCCCTGCAACGCAACCACAGCGTTTTTGCTCCTTACCGCACCTGCTCTAATTGCAAGTGTTGCTCGCCTGACGACTCCAAGATCTGCTCGATGATGAAATGCTGCTTCGGCATAGTCTGTAACTTACCAAACAAGCCTTTTGGGTATTGCTCATTCATGCCTTTGTCTTGCCACTGTAACTCTTGTAACTGACTTCCTTCAACAGTTTTAAAGGTTTTATTAGAGATTTAGATTTATTTGGGATAACTTTTTTATTATCTTTTAAAATAATTTTTTTAGTACATTTTTTTTTAAAAAAATTGTACTAAAAAACTGTTTTATAAAATAATGCTAAAGCTGTTACAAATGAAGCTTTTATTCTGGCTGAAATTGTAATTGAAGTAATTGGAAATTAAATGAAATAAATAACTGAGTGAGAGTGATTTATGGTATATATATATATATATATATATATATAATTTAATTAATTTCCATATATAATATTTATTATATCAAAAAAATTTCATATTAATTTCTTTTAAGGATGCGTACAAGATAGTGAAACCTGGCTAAAGTTAAAAGTCCTGTATATAAAACCGATAATTGATTCAATCCAAAGTACAACCAAAATTAAAAAAGGAATGCATTTGAAGTAAAAATTAACAGAAGGTATGAATATGAGGAAATAAAATAAAATTTCTTTATTGCTCCATCACTCTCATTATACGCATTAATGTTCTATATATTTGATGAGGGTCTCAGATGCAATTTGTCGAATTCATTTTCAAAATTAAAGTTTAATTTGTGACGATTTTAAACAGTTTTTTTATAAAAAAATTTAATTTTTGTACTAA
>NW_021368962.1:125943-205418 GCF_001605985.2 Dendrobium catenatum
GGGGGGGGGAGTATAGAGATTTTTATTTTGCCTTGAAGTCGGCTCGACCCCTATTTGATCATTGTACGTTTCGCAAATATGTTGGGGGTCCAAGAGGGCAGCACCCCCTAGCAGGGTCAAGGAGCAGCGCTGCCGGAACAAATTTTAGTAGTAATGCTATTTTTAAATTTTCTTTACTATTTCTATTTGGTTCATCGTTTGATTATATTGGGCAATTGCATAAAGACCATAGTATTTTAAAACTTTTAGGGGTGGGGGGACGGGGGGGGCAATTGCCTCAAATTCATATAATAAAGACTAAAAAATAGATGTAGTAGGACAAATTACCTACATAATCATATAATAAAAAATGTTTAAATTTTTTTTTTGGGGGGGGGAAGGGGGCAATTGTCCCCCTGGGCATAGGGTGGATCTGCCCTTGGCAGACAGTAGCATTTTGCTTCATAAGTATGAATGTGCTAAAGATGAATGATGGTGGACTGTGATATGTCATAGTAGATTATTGCTTAGGTGCAGATGAAAATTGAATACTATGCAACTAAGAAAAGAAATTAAAATGATTTGACCAAAAGCAGCGCAAAGTTAAAATAACAGACAACACCAATGCAAGGTCCTCCCATCAAAGCGGGGCTTTACAAGGCAATGATGTAAACAATCTTACATTTGCATTGCAAAGAAGTTGTTTCCAATAATCAAACCCATTAAGCTAAAAGAGCATGGAGGCAACTTGACAATTGCTACAATCCGCCCTCTTAAAATGGATCATTCAAAATATATTATTAAACTGCTCTTATACAAATAACAAGGCTGAGGTTAATCACATCTCAACTCATTCTAGTCTATATCTTGAAGTTAACCATTAATAACATTTTTAGAAGCTAGTTTTGAAAAACCAAATAATGTAATCACTCAGTTAATATATAGAAATCGACACCTTGAAGGACTAGTACTAAATATAAATAAGGAGTACATATTAATAGCCTAGTCCAACCATGCATACAATTACATGAATATGAGAGTTGTTTGCAACTCATTTGGATAATTTTTTTTGCAATACAAAATACTGAAAACACATAGATAACCCAAAAACAAATTAAAAACAATCAGGTAGATCTCTTCTGACGAATTCAAAATAAAAAAAAAGCCAAGAACCATTTTTTAGGTAATTTTTAGTTGCATGCTGGAAACTGTTTAAAATCAATAGAAAATTTCAAGGTATGACGTTCATAGCAATTACTCGCTTCATAGGAATGAAATGGCTAGATAGATATGATTGCTATGCATACTGAATGATGGAGCACAACACCCCTTATGATACTGATTGGGAAAGCAATATACCCGCGCGTGTAAATGAAAAAAAAAAAGGAAAATAAGTACCTTTATTGTTATTATTTTAGACGGTGTCTCCTATGACGATTGTATTATTTATAGAAAAGATAAAGATATAACACATGCACAATATTAATTGACATTAAATAGAATTACTTTATGTTTTGAAATGACCATGCATATTATTCCCAATGTCTTGTATAGTATTGTATTTTAGAAGCTTGAAATACTCACTAAGTTGCGACTCACTTTTTAATTGCAAAACATTCATGGGTATTATTCGATTAGCTTAAATGAGTGGAAGAGGAGATAACGTATATCATAAGTGCAATGCTCTAAGAGAAAAATATTTATAATATTTACTTTAAAATTTTGAGATTTTAATGTCTCTTTCAATGTATTAGAAATAGATTGTTAGTACACAAAAATTTAATCAACCATCCAACTATTTCTTCCCATCTCGTTAATTCGATCTTCTTGGCCGGGTTGTGACAACACCCAATTATAATGATATTATAGAAGAGCACATGATAGAAAGATAGCTGGCAAACACAAGAGAATGTTCTTATTGATTGAAGCTTGGACATAAAAAGCATCAACTCTATCTACTCTTATCCTGAAATAGAAAATAGACTGAGACTTAATATACAGTGATTTGCTCTTAAGGACTTTGTTCCCAAGATTTTTCATGTCACCATGTCCCTGTTATATTCCGTATTTGTTCGGTACCGATATACATGCTAACATGTGACTATGAGAACTCTTTGATAAAAAAAAAAATAAATAAATAAAAACAAGAGGCAATAGAAACGGTGTTTACGTTAAGGTAACAAGAAGCCTAAATTTTAACATCAAAGTGTAATGAACAGAATGGTTAACTACCTGAATTGCAAATGTCAGAGAAGATGCTTTATGATGGCGCTCCAATTTACCTCCAACTTCCTTTGCAACAAGCCATAGATCAGTAGTTTCATCAGCAGTGAGATCCACAAAGCGTTTAACTTCTCGCCTTGGGCATACAAGTACATGTAAACATTGTTAAGGCTAACTTAGGGCACAAGTATTTCCAATACTCTGATAAAAAAACAAATAAGATATCATAAAGAAAAAAAGGAGCACTAACATTTTGTGCATATACACACAAAATAAACAAATGTACATGGCAATAAGTTCATCTAGGAAATGTGGTAAGGAAATTTTGTTATCCAAGCAGTTTTTTGAGAAAATGATCAAAATAGTCCATTGACTCTTTACGAATGATCAAAATAATCCCCAACTATATTAAAAGATCACTTTTGTCACTCAACTCCTTAAAGAGGAATCAAAATAGTCCCATGTCCCATTTTCATTCTTTTTTTAAAGACTTGCGGGACCAAAATGATCATTTAATATAGTTAGATATCATTTTGGTCCTTCATAAGCAGTCAAGGAATTATTTTGACCACTTTCTCATTTTTTTAATAAATAAAATGTAGATGTAAGCAATTCATCTTTTTGGCCTAAATCCAGCTAGCCAGAAGTAAAATTTCAATGCATTCTCCTTGCATAAAATTTGAAGATGGGTTATGAAATATGTAACTCGTAGTCACTTGACATACTGCAAATAAAGCATCCATATCTATGACATGGGAAACAAGAAGATAGTGCGCGGTTTATTTTCCCTTTTGAGAAACCTTTACAAATTATAACCACGGCTTTAGCATAAAAGCATGCAAGTAGATATGCGCATATGAGTGTGTATTCGTTTCTGGGAGGGTTTATGAGTAAATTGAAGGGTTGATGAATGCACTTAATCTCGTAGTTCCAAAGAAGACACTTTCATTGGAAAAGGATATGACCTGCAAAAGTTCCAAAGAGCACTATTAGAAGAGAAATCGAATTTAAAACCTTTAACATTATTATTATATGAAGGCTACAATAAAACAAGAACAGAAGGATTATAGAGTATCTATGAAAATCCTACACAATCATAAGAAAAGTGCTGAACAAAATGTACCCCAACTCCATCCCTGATTCATCACGTGCAATCATCATTAGCCTTATCCCATGTATTTGGGATCAGATTTATGAATCCTCTTATGCCATTCATTTCTATCGAATGCTATAAATGGTGTTAACTCCAGTTCAAGCATTTTTTGTGCTCCATCAAGTTCTTCACATACATATACACAATCAATTTTTGAAGTGGAGTAATAATCTACAAACTGGGGACCTGCAATGCTTTAAGGGATAATTCTATAAGATGGTGGTGAGACCTGCAATGCTTTATGGTGCTGAATGTTGGCCATTAAAAGAGAAGCATAATACTAAATTAAGTGTTGCAGAGATGAGGATGCTTAGGTGGATGAGTGGCTTGACCCTTAGAGATAGGATACGAAATGAGCATATACGTGAAACGGTTGGAGTAGCTCCAGTGGAAGATAAGATTAGAGAGAGTCGCCTTAGATGGTTTGGTCACATTAAACGGAGGCCTTCCGATGACCCAGTTAGGAAAGTTGAGGTATTAGATTTGACTTTTGTTAAGAAAGGTAGAGGTAGACCTAAAAAGACTTGGTTAGAAAATATTAGAAATGATCTTTCTTTGTTAGATTTAAATGAGAATTTGACTTTTAACCAGACACTGACGAAAAAGGATTCATGCAGCCGACCCCACGTAGTGAGACAAAGGCTTGATGATGTTGTTGTTGTTGTAGTAATAATCTACAAAACCACATGACATAAAATGGATATATCACTAGAAAAATAAATTCTAATATCCACATAAAATGAATATGAAATCCATAAGTTTGGTAAGACACTCTTAACTACAAAAAAAAAATATAGCTGAGCATAATATTGATGCTAAACATATCGAGCTAAAGTGAAGCAGAGACTACCCACAACTACCTGTTGTTGGGCATGATATAGTCGAGGATTGGAATGATGATGCTAATCTAAGGTATTGTGTGAAGTTGCTCCAATGTCTATAATCCAAGTTTTTGGCAAGATGATGGATCTAGAGAAAAGAGCTAGATGGGCTGGTGGTTGCCCAATGCAAGTTAAGCCTAGTATGTGTCAATATTAAACTGTGGATATGATTAGGCTTGCCAAAAATATGACATTAGTGGAGAGAATATAGCAGTACCACCCTGGAGCCATTGAAGGAAAAACAACCATCTTGGTGTTGCGACCTCTGAAGAATTTGGTAGAAGCACGGGACTGGCTATGACCTCCCATGGCAGAAATGTTTGGGGGTTCATAAGTTGTAGTTGCTGGAGTTCTCGAGAGCCTTCACTGAAAAGTGAAAATATTTATTTCTTCACCCAAAAGAGTGAGTAAATGTTTTCTAGACTAAAAACTTGGAGGTTTGTTTTAAAAGTGATTTTGAAAGCTTAATAGGATGACGTAGACCATTAAGAGTGTAGAGTACAATGTCTTCTCGGTCCAATGATGTGTCGATTGCAATAATGGAATCACCTTTGGCTTTGATGGTTATAAATATTAAGCCATTATTTGATCCATCGTAGAGATATAGTGAAGCTCATTCTTCAATTGGATTATGCAAGATTGATTTGTGGATTGGTAGTCCCAATCTCGTAATAGGCATTGAGGGAGAGTAGCTATGATAAAAGAAACGGGGAAAATATAGAGTAAGGGCTACAACGAGATTTTGGTCATGACTTATCAGGTGGTCTATTGATAATTCTGAATGACAAAATTATCTTCTGGAAGGAACTGTTTCGTTGGGCATGAGATAGTGCCATCTAAATAACCATCAAACCAATTAGAACAAAACAACTTGAGATTTTGTAATGGCCACATAGTGTGGTTATCTAGAGTGATTTGAAGACTAATGATATGTCTGACGTTGGACATTAAAAGGATTGGGAGTGTCTCCCATGTTTGGAAGAGAAGTAACGTCACAACCAAAGTTGGTATGATGCATCACTCGATGAGTAAAGCAAACCACGAGTATGGCCACGTGAATTACTACTAGGTAAATTCTCTTATACAATAAAGAAGAAGCGTCATCTACTCTATTTAGACGTATACAGTGAAGAGAATGGATAAAGGCAGCAGGAAGATTACAATAGCCTTTTTCATTACATTAAGATAGGTCTACAGTGAGGTAATATATATAGAAATTAGTGCTAGATAACTTTACAGTTGTAAAGGTCTGTTAGAGATAAGGGGTAGGATTAATGTAGTGGCTTTGGATGAAGATTCTTGAAAGTAATAGGATCCGATATGGCAGAATTGATCTTGAAGATGTGCAAGCATTACTCATTATGAATTAGGTGAATGATTAGAGTAACATCTATTAATATGTAGCTCTCACCACAAACTAAAATTCGTATGCAATAAATGAAAAGGAGTACCTCAAAGGCATTACAAGCACTACGCTAGACCTAAATCATACATAAAATCTTAGACGTCTTCAAGTGTTGAATAGGATATTACAAGTTTTATATTAATATTTTCAATGTCATCATATTTACATCATCAATTTCATCGTAGTCATCATATCAGCACCATGTACCAACATTTAGGTAGACCTTCTCCATTCTGATAAACTCAAATCTTAGTCCATCTAAACAATTTTACTGTTATAATATCATTCAAGTTGATTTTGATTACAAAAGCTGAAATTATTACTAGGTCTGAGCTTTTTCCAGAAAATTAATTTAGCAAATAAAAATTTCAAAATTCCAGCAAATTCTAAATGGCAGTTTGGTAAACTGATAAAGAAGATCCAAAAAAGACAACCATTAAGCTATTTCCCCTGTGCCAATTCAAATCCACAGAGCTTTAGCTTCAAATTACCACAGTAGAAAAGAGTATAGGAGGAGACGGTCTACCAGGTAGCAGAGGCCTCAGATTGACAAGGGCGTATGAGAGTTTGGTAGAGTAGAAGACCTCGCTAGGGTTGATCTTGTACGGCCCGAATGAAAATTGCTCGCTCTCTTTTTGAGCCATCGCGTGGAAGAGACGCGCAGTTGGAGATGAAAACCGACGATTGAAGGTGAGTTTGGGAATGAACAGGCAGCGCGAGAAAGAGAAGCCGCTACACAAAAACTCACCGGCGGCGCTGACGGCACTTATTTTGGAAAGCGCTTGGGAACGAAGCAGGCTCATTCACGGCCGAAAGTGAGAGGCAACATATTGGCTTGTGGTCGAACATAGAAGGCAAGCAAAAGAGCAGCTGGGCTTTCCTGGGCTGGGCCATGCCACTTTTCTGGGCTAATGAGAAGCCCATGTCTAATACGACAAAATAATCAATACTATCAATCTATTTTAATAAAATCAGAGAAGGTATTAATAATTCAAAAAAATAATTTTTTTATTTAATGTGATAGACCTTTGATTAAATATAAATCATAAGGATAAATTTTAAAAGAGTGTATATTTTATTAAGGAGTGGTGAAATTCTTTATTAAATAGATGAATATTTAATATATATATTTTAAAATTATAATATTTAAATTCAATTAAAATTAAAATCATATTTATATGTTTAACTTAGAATATATAAAATTAATATTAAGATTAGTATAAGCCATTTTAATAAGTAGGTGAGGGTGATTCTTTTTAATAAATCCTTTTTCTTAATGATTATGCAAGGATGCATGACATAGGTCTGATATCTTAAAAAATATAAGTGCTGTTCATGTTTAAGTGATTTAAAATTTTTGTTTAAGAAAAAATGGCTGTTCTATTTGCATTCTATATTAATTGTCGTGGAGAGTTTACTTCCTAAGAGTTCAAGATATTTTGTAGAGATAGGGGAATTTAAAGTCAATTGACAGTTTACTTGAAGTCAAGGAAAAATTATTCTATGTGGTCATCGGTCAATGTTCAGAGGCAAATCAGGAAACACCGCATCATTTCTTTGCTGTGTACCGGTTGTGTACTGCTGTGTACCGGGTGACGTGGCGCATCCTGATTCGTTTTTGAACCATTTGATGACCGCACAAAATAATTTCTAGAAGTCAAGGGACTTCCTAATGACTACGAGATTATTTCTTACAACCATTTTTCAATAAGAGCGATAAAGAAAATACTCATTATTTTAAGCTTCCTTTTTCATTTTAAGCTTCCTTTTAAGCTATCCTCTGCATTCCCCCCTTAAAATGAAAAAGGAAGCTCTCCCCAAGCTGAACTCATGATAACTGAACTACTAGCTTTCCTTTAGGTTCAAGGAATAAAACCCTTAGAAGAAATTTTAAGAATTTTTATGCTATAGATTATATACTTATTCTAAATAAATAATGATAAAGGATATATTATGAGAGTATTAAATGCATCTTATTAGCTATAGCAAATAAATCGATGGCCATGAATTGAGATGTGTTATTTAATGAAAATGCTATATGGGATTGACAAAATGATTTTTTTTTTTTTTTTGGTTTCTTCAAATATACAAAACGAATATATATTTCTAGATCACATGATCAGGTAAATTTATAAAATAGTATTATTAAGGATTCATTTGGGACGATTTTTTTTATTGTTTTTTAAAGCAGCTTTTTAGTACAAAATTAAAGTTTTTGTACTAGAAAACTACTTTAAGAAACAGTAAGAAAATCATCCCAACGAAACCTAAATCTCCAAGTTCATCTCTTGGATTGTTTTCCTAGAAAAAAGAAAGCTGTTTTACTGAATTTGCCCATTTCATTGTAGATCCTACTTACTTTGGAGATGAATTTACAAAAGAAGAACAATGTGATGCAATGAATGAGGAGATTCACGCAATTGAAAAAAAATCATACATGGCAGCTGATAGATCTACCTATGATTAAAATAAAAATAATAAAAAAAAAACTACTGAACTAAAATGCATCTACAAATCAAATTTTAACTCTTATGGGACTCTCAAAAGGCATAAAATTCTATTGGTTATGAAAGGATATGTACAACTATTGGGGAAGTAAAAAATGCATCGAACAAAAGACAAGAAAGATTAAATGCAGCAGAAAGAAAGAACACTGGAATTTAACGTAAAATGCCCGAAACCATGAAAAAATTATGGAGCCATGCCACACCAAGAAATTCACTATAAAAATAAGGAGAAATATTATATATTTCTCTTATCTCTCTCTCCTTATCTCTCTACACCCTTGCAAAGTTCTCACACAAGAATAAACAAAGAGAAACTTAAATTAACCACCAAGGAATGCAGCCCTTAACGAAAAATCAGAAAAATATGTCATCTCATCTCGCAACTCTATATTGTTGTACTGTTGTACGAGAAAATAAAATTTCTCGAGTGAAAGGACCCCTTGTAACCCCCTAACAGACACGACAAACTGAATTAAGATCCGAAGTAACAATATAATCCAATTAATCAACACATAATCTGATTTCACACAGAACTAACAATAACAACAACGTATTGATTGCTTTGAAACTTTTGCTCCAGTTTTGAGAATTAATAACATTAGAACTATATTGACTTGATTTTCTAATGGTGATTTGGCCAGTTGCATTGATGATAGGAATAGCACAATATGCTATCTCATTAACCTTGATTCTGGAGCAATATTATGGGCATCCAAAAAGTAACTTACACAACACTTTCAAGCACTAAGATTGAATCTATTGCTGCACAATTGCATCATCTCATAAAATCTACCTGCAAAGATTTCAATTGATTTAAAGGAGATGTTCAATCACATTAAGTTTGCTATTGATTTGACAAAGAATTTGGTTCGCTAAATAAAAAGAAAACAATTTGAAATTCATTATCATTTCATCATAAATGTCATAACTAAATGAGATAGGGAACTCAAGCACTGTTATACTAAAAATCAATTGTAAGGTATTTAAGGATTTGGAAATTTTTAATTTCGTTTGGCTACTGCTTTTTCACTGATTTTTAGAAATTTTTATGGAGCAAAGCTGTTTTTTACAACTAGAGTAGCTAAGGCTTCGTTTGGGACGGCGTTCTTATAACTACTTCATAAAGCAATTTTTTAGTACAAAAATAAAAATTTTTGTACTAAAAAGCTGCTTTAAGAAGCTGTAAGAAAGCCGTCCCAAATGAAGCCTAAGTTTCTTTCCCCGTATCAACTTTTTCAAAAGCTTTTACAATATATGGCTATACTTTTGAGACTGAATTAAGCGCCATATCTATCCATCCCCTCGTTTATGAGGTTTTGATTAGTTTCTTTGAAGAGAAATGTCTTGACATCTTCTCTTCCATGACGATCTATTTGGCTACATTAACTTCTTTGATTTGAAGCCTTCTTTTATTTGGAGCAGATCCTATAAATATTTTTCCTTTGGGCACTTTTTCCTTTCATCTTGTAACAGTCACTCATTTTTAACATAAAAAGAGGTCCAGCCCTTACTTTTCTCATAAAAAAAATTGCTTTAAGCTCTTATGTCACCTGCAGCCAAGCATTTATTCTTCATTTGTGGTGGAAAACAATAGAATTATGTGATTCTTCAGCAATCCTTCCATTTCCCCGATAAAGGTTATTCTAAGGATACAATTCTTCCACGCTGAGATTCTTTTGTGCTTCATTAGTGACTTATTTAAGCTTAATTCGACATAGCTTTTGTGCTTAAATTTTGCTTTGCAATGATAATTTGAGTTCTTTATTAGAAGACTAAGTTAGCAGAGTGACATAATGATGAGGATTACAAAGTCCTTGCAGAACATTATATGGCTAATTCACTTACCACTACTGTTGTTTACTATTCATTTCCTTTCTCTGTTAGTTACAGTACCGTACCTTTTTATTTTTGATTCTCCTTATTAAGTATTCACCAGTTTAACAGGAAATACTAATATATATAAAATGTATTAGTGGTAAAGGAAAGACGGAAGAATATTTTTACTTTGAATTACTATGTTATTGATTTTACTTGCTCCTGCATTAATTTGGTATCAGAGTTAGCACTCTGTTGTGATGGCAGAAGAAAGCAAACACTCTAGGCCTGACGATGATCGGAGTTTGGAAGTTTTATGGGCAGGACAATAACACACATCCAAAAAACTGGATGAACTCATCTCTGCTTTCTTTCGTTTCTAAAATGAAATGTGAGATGAGATGAGACGAGACAAATCAACGCGGTACCACTACAAACCCAATAGGCAATAGTTCACCTAATTTATCCGGTACCCACATCGGCGCCAAGAGCACCAGCTTGTCCTAGATGAGCCCATATGAGAGTTTTGTTCAATAGAACGGGGCACCCAATGGCACATCACCAGGGGCACGGAAGCTTCTGCGTCAAGTTGGACATTCCAGTTTTTGATGGGCGGCTACGCATAGAGGACTATTTGGATTGGAAAATCACAGTCGAAATCTTCTTTTAGTATATGGAGATTTCTCCGGATAAACAAGTTAAATATGTTGCTTGCCAACTCATGGGAAGAGCAAGTGCAATGTGGCTTCAGTTCCAGCTAAGCCATTAGAGAGAAGGCAAAGGACTAGTTTGTAATTAACACATGAAACAATTTTTTGAGAGGGCATTTTCTACCTAATGATTTTGAGCAACTACTCTATCTAAAATATCAACAATGTAAACAAGGGCAACGATATGTTAGTGAGTATACCAAGGAATTTTATCGCCTTAGCACCTACAATAATTTAAAGAAACATAGAACTAGATGGTGGCACGCTATATTGGAGGCTTGAAAGACAATCTTTAGGACAAATTGGAGCTTAATTCGGTTTGGTCCCTGTCCCAGGCAGTTAACTTTGCTTTAAAGACAGAAGTACAAATTCAACAGCACTATATTGATTATCCAACTAGTCGATTTGTTTATGATTGAAAACTGAACAGGCAAGACCTACCTTTACTCCAACTAAGCAATAGGCTAATTATTAGAGCACAATATATAAATGCGTATATATTTATCTGTTAGTTTTTTACTTGTCTAGCTGACGTGTCGTTCTAGGATTAGTCTTTGCTTTCTTGTTCCGTACCAGCTAACCTATATATAGGCTCCACTAGTTATCGTGTAAGATATTCAAGATTTACTTTCTTAAGAACTTTCCTTTTCCTCTTTTCTGTATTCTGCTGGATCCATCAGTTTCTTCATGGTATCAGAGCAAAAAAAAAACTAACAGATAAAAATATACACATTTATATATTGTGCTCTAATACTAATGCCACCGCCCCCGTTGCCAACCAAACTATTGAACTTTTCGGACCGATCAAGGATAGTGTTGTAGCTAAAGATAATACTTATATTAAACCATCTATAATGAAATGCTTCTGATGCTTCCAATCGGGCCAGAAATCCAATGAATGTCCTAATCGGCAACAACTACTTGATGGAGAAGTCTAAGGGGAGAATATTTTTTAGGAAACTGTAGTTGAAGAGGCAGTCAAGGAGTTACAAGGTGATGAGGGTGACCCAATTGTTTGTGTTATAGAGAAGTTACTCATAGCCCCTCAACACCCCGTCGAAACCTCGATCCTTAACCGACGTTAGGAGTTTCCATCGCCTAGATAATTACTTTTATTGGTTCATCAATGATTTTAACATCATCATGGCTCCCATAACTGATTGTTTAAAGTCTCTTAAATTCCCGTGAACAGATTCCTAACAACATTGTTTCAAAATTAGGAAAATAGCTCTCTTTTTAGCTGCAATCCTTGCATTTCTTGAGAGGCGAATCAGAATGTGTCAGTCACGCGGTACACAACAAAAAAGTGACATGACCCATCCTGATTCTCTTCCGAACAGCATACGGTGACCGTACATAATAATTTCACCTATTTAAGTGCTTTGCTTGTCCCCAATGTTTCCTTTTTTGGGGGGGTGGGGAGAGAGATTTGTGCACGAGCAACATATATGACTTTTCATCCGTCAATCAATGAGCCAGACCGCTTAATCCCATGTTCCCTCTTCCGCAAAATCTTAAGTATGCTCTTATGATTGGAAAACTGTCGAAAAGATTTTTTAAAGGTTCGAAGATCTCTTAAAATATGAAAAGAAGAAAATAAAAAGACAGCATATTTCAAAGAATTTCATAGCTCTGCTCCAAATACAAGCGAAATATATTACCCAAATAAAAGTCTACTAAAAATTTTGTTTTATTCATTCTACAACACAGGCAGAAAAAAAAATCATTCCTGTAGCATACGCCCAAGTCAGTTGGTTGCGACTCAGCAACAAATAGTGTCGCAGCACATGCCGGCAGCAGTGCATGTAGGGGTCCTCAGCTGGATTGCTTTGACCAAACCTTCGCGCGGCTTTGAATTCGATGCAGCGTTTGCTTAAGGACAAAACAAATAAACAGCGTATCAGCCATGGAAAATGACGCTCTTCTACCTATTTGAAATTCAGAAAGGTAACTGTTGTCCTTTAGCTTAGGCTGCTTAGCAGTTAAATTTAGGCGTCTTGACAATGTTAGCGTTGGTTGGTAAAGTTAATCACTCCCTTCTTCCATCAAAGCTTTCTGATGAAGAACAGTTGGGGATTAACCAATACGACTTTCTGATCCTTGCATGACAATGATCGCTATTAGTTAGATTCGTTTCTTCTTGGTTGTTGGTAGGGCGAGCATTTATTTCTCTTCTAAATCAAATATGACTTTCGAAGGGGAAATAGAGAGCTTTGAGATATTAGAAATATCTTATTGAGATCTTTGTTTTTTTGCTTGGTTGTTCTTATTATAAGAGGAGAGATTAGCAACTAAGAAGGTGAGTATTAAACCTTCTTAGTTGAATTAGAGTATTTAAAGAAATAAGAAAGATGATTGTATGATTATTTCAATAAAAAAAAATTAGAGCATTCCTTGATTATGTAATGGTTTTCAAGTATGAAGTATTTCGATGTTTCTTTTCTGTGTCTTCCAACATCTTAATCAGCTTCTCCCGACGCTACAGCTTCCCCTTTGAATGCATAGCTTGATTGAGGGTGTGTTTGCTACTGTGTTAATAACTGTAAAAAAATATGTTCATTTGGTTGAGATCTTAGGCTGCCAATCTAGATTTTGAATTAGAGGCGTTTATATAAATTGTGTATGTGTTTGTGATTTAATTCATCTAAGCTCCTCAAAAAATTGTGTAATTGTTGTGAAAAAAAAAAAAATAATGTCGTGAGATAGAGGAGATTTCTTGACATTTCTCGAGACTATTTTGATTGAAATGTTATCAAGGTAGGTCTTAATGCTCTTCAATCAATTTTAGAATTAATGCCATATTAATTGCAGACATATTAGTATATTACACTCATTTCAAAGTAGAACTAAGAACTTAAGACTCATATTGCTAAAAATTCTGATCAGAATATTATGATATAAATTTTTTTATTACGTTATAAAGTTATTAATTATATTTATTTAAACTTTTGTATTTTAATAGATGTATTTATGAAAACTTATGGAATCACAAAAACTTGTTTGAAAATAATAAAAAAGCTGCAACAAAACAAAATATGTGGGTTAATTTTGACTTTAATGAAATTAAAAGTTTAGGGTTTAGGAATTAAAATTGCAATATACTTCTTAATGAAAATAAATTACGTGATAATATCCTGATAAGCATTTAGTCATTATGAGTTTTAGAATCCTCAAATTTACTTTGAGACGAAAGTAATATATAAATCGATCGATTGATATACAAATTCATGATATCCATTATACTTAAATTTTGATCAAAATATTTTAATCTTTTTTTTCTCTTAATAATAGATTAATAGTAGAGTTAGAAGTATACTAAAAAAGATATTGATACATCATGCAAAATTATCTTGATCGGGCACGAATCTCGAGGCAAAAGCTAGTTGAAAACTTCAAAAATTAATTTCGGGAGTCTTATAGGAGGAGAGATTAGCAACTAAGAAGGTGAGGATCAACTTTGATGAAAATGATGATTGTTAATGTTTGTGGGTATGATGGTGTTAAGAGTAGTGGCAATGATGGAAATCTACATTAGTGTTAATTAATGTATATGTACATCTTACTAGTGATGATGAGTTATGAATTCTTATATCTAGAATACCCAACCTCTTCAAATAAGTTGAAGTAGAGTATTTATAGAATTATGGAAGATGATAGTATGATTATTTCAATAAAAAAATTTGAGTACTCCATCGAACAGTCCTTGATTATATAATGTTTTCAAGTATGAAGTATTTCAATGTTTCTTTTCTGTGTCTTCTAACATCTTAATCTCCCAACACTATAGCTTCCACTTTGAATGCATAGCTTGATTGAGGGTGTGTTTGCCACGACTGTAATAAATTAACTGTAAAAATGTACGTTTTGTTTGTTGAGACCTTAGGCTGCCAATCGATATTTTGAAATAGAGGTGTTTATATAAATTGTGCATGTGTTTGTGATTTAATTCATCTAAGGTCATCAAAAAATTGTGTAATTATTGCCAAAAAAAATTAATGCCGTATGATAGAGGAGATTTCTTGACATTTCTCGAGACTATTTTGATTGAAATGTTATCAAGGTAGGTCCTAATGCTCTTCAATCAATTTTAGAATTAATGTCATATTAATTGCATGCATATATATAACACTCATTTCAAAGTAGAACTAAGAACTTAAGGCTCATATTGCTAAAAACTCTGATCAGAATATTATGATATAAAAATTTTTATTACGTAATAAAGTTATTAAATATACACTACCAAAAAATGATACTTTTTGCATCAGTTTTATTTTATAAACCGCTGCTAAAATATTTGTAGGGGTTTTAACCGCTGCGGTAGGGTAAAAAAAGTGCTGCGAAAGGCTATTTTTTTGGTAGTGATATTTACTTAAACTTTTGTATTTTAATAGATGTATTTATGAAAATTAATTTATGGAATCACAAAAACTTGTTTGAAAATAATAAAAAAGCTACAACAAAATAAAAAATGTGGAAAATTTTGTCTTTAATGAAATTAAAAGTTTAGCGTTTAGGGATTAAAATTGCAATATACTTCTTAATGAAAATATATAGACCTAGATTTTATTTGGAACAGCTTTCTTAGAGCCTTTTAAAATATTTTTTTGGTACAATTTTTGTAATAAAAAGATGTTTAAAAATTTTTAAAAAAAAGTCCCAAATGAAGTCTTAAATGAGAATGTGACTCTTAGGCTTAGTTTGAGATGACTTTTTTACTAATTTTAAAACAGCTTTTTAGTACAAAATTTTTAGGCTTCTTAAAATTTTTGTACTAAGAAGCTGTTTTAAGAAGCAATAAGAAAGCCGTCCTAAACAAAACCTTAGTATGATATAATAGAGGAAAAAAAATAATGTAACATATCTCATCTAGTGGGATAAAGACTTTTTATTTTTTGGGGACATTTAGGCCAATTAAGTAAGATTCACACACACATCACATATACAAGACTCGAACCCAAGAGAGTAATTATTGTGTCCGGACACCAAACGCATCTAGAGGCAAATAAAAAAGTGCCACATTACTGGGCGCTTGGTACCGCGCTCGGTACCGAGCTCGGTACGTACCGCGCTCGATATCATTCGGTATGCTCGATACCGAGTCTAGACACAACAATTTTTCAACCCAAGGTCTCTTAGTTGGTGGCCTAAGCTCCCAACCAGTAGACGAAGGTAAGATGTGCTATTGAGATAAATACTTATTATTATTGTTGTACTAATAGTAGATATGTCAATAATTCAAAAATCATTCACTTTAGATATGCCTATATATATAATTTAAAGCCTATTTTAAGTATGTCGACAAATCAAAAGGTTCATGCACTATCCCAATATTTTAATTTATCAACTGCCTAAAACAAATCTTATGCATCCATTTTTTGAGCTTGCACTCTCTCTACTTTACTCTAAAGTGAATGATTCTGTTGAAGGAACTGATCAATATTTCTCGATATGGATATTGGATGAGCTTCATCCACTTCATTTTTCTTATTAAAGCATCTTATGCCCTTTCATTAACTGAAAGCTGAGCCATTTTACACCTCATTTGGTTTAATATATTTATTATATATGTTGCATGTAAAGGCACCGGCATTCATTGACCATGCGAGCTTCGGCTACACTATACAAAGGAACGGCCGACATTCATTAGGCTAATATTTTGATTTAGAAAAAAGGTTGTCTAGGATATAATTAGATTAGAATAAATTTTAATTAATGAAATTATTTTAAGATTAAGATTAAGACAATATAAATTTTTTATAATTTGTATTAATGCTAAAATAAATTCAATAAAGTTAATATTCTTAATATATAATACAACAACAACAACAAAGCATTCATCTCAGTATGTGGGATCGGCTACATGAATCTTTTTTTTTTCTCTATTGTGACTTGTTGAGAGTAAAATTCTCATCTAAATCTATTAAAAAAAATGACATTTCTAATATTTTATAACCAAATCTTTTTAGGTCTGCCTCTATCTTTCTTAACATAAGTCAAATCTAATACATCTACTTTCCTAAGCGGGTCATCGGAAGGCCGTCATTTTATGTTACCAAATCATTTAAGGCGACTCTCTCTAATCTTATCTTCCACTGGAGCTACTCCAACCTTTCAAGTATTTGCTCATTATTTTGTATCTAATCTCTAAGAGTAAAGTCACACATCCACTTGAACATCCTCATCTCTGCAACACTTAACTTAATATTATGTTCTTCTTTTAATGGCCAACATTCTACACCATAAAACATTGCAGGTCTCACTATCATCTTATAGAATTTACTCTTGATGAGTTTGAGAGGGACTTTCTATCACACAATAAACATGATGCATTCCTCCACTTCAACCTTCCAACTTGAATTCTTAATAATATAATGCACATTAAAAAAATGGACATAATTTTTTTCATTGTTTTTATTTGCTTTTCATTACTTTTTAAATTGTTTATATAGAAAATTATTTTAAAATATTATTTCAAATGCTTCTCATTTGAACTCAGGAGCTTATAAATTAACTTTTAAATAATGTAATTTTAAATCGCAGTACTGTTATAAAGATTTGATAATAATGAATTTTAAAAATATAAATTAAATTAATTTTAATTAAAAAAAATTAAAATTTTACTTTTATTTTAAGCGGGGTTGATTTAAAAGTTAATAAAATTATTGTATATTTTATTTATCTTGAAATAAATTTATTATTTTCAAAATTTATATAATTTAAATTTTAAAACTCAAAATTTTTCTCATTATTATTATTATTATTATTATTTTTGGAGAAAGTTAAGGGCATAACCCTTCTCCCATTATTCTCAGCAGCTGTTAAAAGGTCGCATAGGATTTTTTATTTTAATTCCAACTAATTAACCCACCAGCCGCCCAATCAAAGATGCTCACGCCCTCTTATACTTCTGTGACACGTGTCCCATTTTTTTCATTTAATTTTTTAAGAAACACCGTGGAAACAGACATCCGAATACTAGGCGCGCGTGCCGGGCGCGTAATAACTATCGACCACCAAGGGCTTTTTTGTCCTTGAGACCTATATATACTCTGCTTGATGACAGGATTCCTCAGTCTAGCTTTTAAGCCATAGCTTGATTTTAGACCCCATCTGGATCTTCGGCTGCCGTCGGCCGGAAAACCTCGCCGGAGAAAATGACAAAGATCTACCCTAACTCTCCGACATCTCAGTCTCCAGCCCTCGACATCGCCGTCGATTCGGAGCCATCGTCTTTCACCGTGTGGCGAAAGTCCCTCCTCTTCAACTGCAGCGGCTTCACCGTCTTTGATGCCAAGGGGGAGCTCGTATTTCGCGTTGATAACTACTCATTTTCGAAGCGCACCGAGATCGTCCTCATGGACGCCGCTGGAAAGTCCGTGTTCACCGTCCGCCGAAAGGTACCAACCCCTTTACGTTTCTGTCTCTGATTTAATTAAAGGTTCTGGATTAGACAATTTTCCATCTCCGGGCATAAATTGGTCGGAAATGGGAAATGGAGTTGGGAATTTTATCCTATCCAATTCGATTGTTTGGTTACTGAGTCGATTCGCTCCGTTTCTTCTTTGATGCAGAGGCTAACCCTGTTGGATCACTGGCGCATCTTCGAGGGAGAGGAAAGGCGTCGCTTCTCGGCTAGGAAGCATCTGACGCTTCTCCCGTCCAAAGTGCTAGCGCACGTGACACCATGCGGCGGCGAGAAGGGGCCGATCTACTGCGTGGAGGGTTCTTTCTCTCATAGATCTTGTGTGGTCTACGACGAATTGAGGCGGCCGGTGTTAGAGATCCAACGTAAGGAGGCGATCGGTGGGGTGGCCTTCGGGGGCGACGTCTTCCGTCTTATCGTGCAGCCGGGATTTGATTCCGGTCTTGCCATGGCCATCGTAATCCTCCTCGAGCAGATGTTCGGCGCCCGTTAGAGTATGAGATCAGAATTTATCGTCGTCTCCGGCGAAGGTTAATTACAGGTGTAACACGTTTTTGTTCAGGGATATAATATTGTTAATGTTGTGGGGTTGCCCGATATTAGTGCAGGTTTCTTTTTTAGATGAAAACGCTGTACTAATAACCTGTAATGGCGAAGTTCCTACTACTACTCAGTGAACAAATAGCCCAACCTCATATGGTTGTAAATAAATTTTGCAAATTTGAGTTAGTTAATTATTATGCTGGATTTTCCTGAGATAATTTTTTTCTTTTTTCATCCTGAAAATAATTTAACGCAAGCGAATGATTATTTAAGAATTACGAGCTAGGGAATAATATGTGAACAATCGATGAAGTAACGGAGGCCCCAAATTTGGTGAGGGGGAGAATTATCCTAAATAAAATGAAATGCATTAACTATATAAAAAACTACAACCAAAGATTAGAGATTACAACTCTAAAGAAGCATTGCTCACAGAGAAGTAGAGCACGAGGGCAAAAAAGAACTTTAAATTAAATACAAAATAATCTGGCAATTTAGTTATAGCAAAGTTACAGCCAATTACAGTTTCTAGAAGCTAATATATATATAGGAATTATGTGAGAAATGTAAGCAGTTTTTCATCTTCCTTTTCAATAGAAAAAACCTGAAGAGCTTATCTGCTCTGTTTTCTACTGTTCCATTGCCTGCGATTCTTTCTTCTCAGCTTCACGCAGATCTTGGCGGCATCAAGAAGTATCTGTAGTTCGATTTGAACGGTGAACTTCAGCATTATTTGTTTATTTTCACCGGTCGTTTTACGGTATTGCCTTTGCTATGTTGATTTTTTTGTGGTCATGAAGATGTTTGTCGAGATATTTCTGCCGAGGAAGAATAATGACACGTGGGATGAAAATGTCCGTAGCTTCAAAAAGGTAGAGTTGGGATATTTGATATTTTTTTTCTCGGAAAAATATGTTGACATATTTATCATTTTCTCAGCACAAATATGACAAAATAGATTCCAGAGATGCTAAATAAATTCATGTAATTTCAATTTTAGTTCAAATTATTCTGAAATTTTAAGATAGCTTTCTTATTAATTTTTAAAATTATTTTTTAGTAAAAAAATTTATATCTAAAAATCTATTTTAGAAAGTATTTAGAAAGCTATCTCAAATAAAGGCTTAGTCTTTTCATTTAAAATTAACTAATATCTCTTATTCATTCCCTCCAATTAAAAATAAATTTTCTTTAAATGGGCATATGATTTAGAGTTTATTTGAGGAGAAATTATTCTTTGCCGAGTCCGAGCAGGAAGAATCGTCCGGATTGTTGTGTATTTATAAATACTTAGTAAATACACAGTAAATGAACAAATACTCACAAAAAAATACAAAGAATATTCATAAAATACTCAACAAATACTCATAAAATACTCAATAATACTCACAAATGAGTATTTGTTGTATATTTATTGAGCAAATATAAATACTCAATAAATTCAGACGATTCTCGCAGTCCGAACTCCACACATAATAATTTTCCCTATTTGAGATAAGTGCATTTTTTTGTAAATGTGATCATAAAATTGTAAAAAATAACTTTTTAGCTTAATTTTTTTTAAATAATAAGAAAATAGTAATCAAATAAAATTATTTTTAAAATTTCAAAAATAAATAACAACAAAGTAATGGCAAATAAACTTTTAATATGTACAGAAAATATACATAAAAAGTTATCACCACAGAAGGGAATTGCTAATATGGTTTTAGAATCATAAGAAATATTTTATTTGTTATAAATGCTAGAAGTTTTGAGCTGAGAAAGAAGTTTTTATCAAATTAATTATATATAACATTTCTAACACAATTAAAGAAAATAAACACATCATTTTTGAGGTGAAAACTTTTTAAGGGCATCTCCAACCGAAAACTTCATTTTTCACGGCAAAGTAACGCAAAACTCCAAAATGGCACGGTGATGCTCCAATCAAACGCCATTTTAGGTGTATTTGAGAAGGTAACGATCGCCCTCCCTTTCGCGTGTTTTTCCGGTTGAGAGCAAAAAATGGCGTGAGTGAACAGTGCGACGCCAATATTGGCGTCGCACTGTTCATCCGCGATCAAATGGCGTAAAAAATGACGATCGGTTGGAGCAAAACAAGAATGACAAATAAATATTTGCCGTTCGGTTGGAAATGCCCTAAAAGAGCAAATTACATAGGCTTGCCAAGTCAAGTCAACATAATTATTTCTAGTACATTAGTACTAGCTATAAATTATAATGGGTCACATTTATCTAAACTTGGAAATCTCGAATTCAAAATGAGTACATATTTAAAACTTTTTTGTGGTACTTAATTTAATAAATTTGGTTAGAATTCAAAGTGTACTGTATGTCATATTGTTCTAAAATTAAAATTAGAAGAATTATTTATTTATTATTTTGATAATATACTTGAACTCCTATAAATCATTAATATAAATTAGGGCTGTCAATATTTGACACGACACGAAAATCCGATCCGGACCTGACCCGAAAATTTCAGGTTCAGGTCAACCCGAACCCAAACTGGGTCGGGTTTGGGTCGAGTTTTCGACCTGTTTGAAAAACTGGGTCGGGTTCGGGTTGACCCGAAAACCCGAAATCAACCCGTTTTTGACCCGGTAAGGCATGCCATCGCGTCAGGCCAGCCGTCCGCGTCAGTGAGTCGGGTTTGCCGTCTGCATCTAGTCCCCAGGCCAGCAAGCCTTCATGTCAGTTCGCGTCAAGTCGCTAGCCTGGCCATAAGCGCCCATACCGTCACTCCGCCAGGCCATCTACGCCGCTTCCCCGGCGAGGAGCTCGCTTTTGCTACCCGGCAGTCCGAATATGTTGCAGTTGGAATCCGAGCTCGCGTCTGCTACCGGCCCGCCGTTGCCACGCTGGCGCTGCCTCGCCTCGCTGTCCCGCTTCGAACTCTCCAAACCTTCTGGCTCTGGCAGTCCGACTATCCGGCAGACCACAAACCTCCGGCAGATCGCAAACCGTGTCGGGTCGGGTTGACCCGAACCCGAAGCGGGTCGGGTCCCAAAACTCGACCCATTTTTACAAACTGGTCGGGTTCGGGTTGACCCGAATAGTGCCGGGTCAATTCTGGGTTCGACCAGAACCTGACCCGTGACCCGAAATTGACACCACTAATATAAATAAATATATTCAACTGAAGCATCTAATAATATATGCTTAAAAATATTCACTATATTCATTCTCAAAAAATTGATATACAATAATCAGGATATCAATATAATCAATACTCTATCACTGACTTTTGATTACAAAAGAATAAACAAAAATACAAATAAAATAAAAATAAGCTTGTAGATATATGACAATCTCACTCAAAATGCTCATGATATCTTCCCTAACATGAAATCCGCTTCTCTTCTCCCATTATCTTCCATCCTATCCCTCTCTCTTTCCTTCTTCCAGTGCAAGCCAATCGGATGAGTGAGGGAGAGGTAGTCAGCACTCAGATCTAACACTGCAACGCTACATGTCAAATTCAGAGTTATTGTAATTAAATACACAAACACCGTAACGATAGTTTCTGGCACCATTATACTCTCAAACCCAATATCATAGTACTACATAGCACAACGCCGCTACTCTTCAGCTCATACAAAAATTTAACTTTTTCTAATACATTTTTTTTTGAATTATCACTATTGTGTATTGGTCCGATTTTAGATTAGATTGTTCATGCGTGACATCACACTAATGTAAAATACCTTTAAATAAGCATTGTGTGCTGATGTAAAGAGCACATGACGTAATAAGCCAATATTGTATAAAGGAATACTCTTAACAATCACACTATCTAATGATCTATATTAATCAACCTCTTCATTATAGACTATTTTTTCAGTATTTGAGTGTCTTAATGACCTTACTGTTGTCAATATCAGTGCGCACCAACTCTCTCGCACGCTCTGCTAGGTTTTGCTCCTAGCTGGCGGCCAACGGCCTCCTCTGGCTGCAATTGCATGTCCAGGTTCATATGATTTTTCTTGGTTTTGTTGTGTCCTTATTCTTATTTTGCCTGTCTTTTTTGTGATTATCCTCCTCCAGCCTTTCTCTAGTCGGCATAGCGGTTAATCGTGTGAAGGATCCTAGATTCCTTGACAGTAAATCGTCTTCTCGATCTTTTTTTGAGGCGCTATCTTGTGGTTCGACCTCGACTGCTTTTCCCAAGGTTAAAGCGGTTACCCATCGCAGTTTACCTTCTCTTTGGGTTTCCGAGGAAGAGGTGCTCGCTTTGGTGGTGCCGTTTGAGTTTTCCTTGGTTGGTTTCTTCCCGGATCGCTGGCCATCCAACGATGCTATTCCTAAATTTTTCTTTAACCTCAAACTGAATGGTATTTTCTCTATTACGGTGCTTAACATTAAGCATGTGTTGATCAAATTGAGCAATGACTTGGATTATAATAGGATTTTTTCCCATCGTTCTTATATGAAGCTTACCAAGTGGTCCCCTTTCTTTGATGTTAATGTTGAATCCCTTGTTATACCTATTTGGGTATGTTTTCCTAATATGCTCCCCCATTTTTTCTCTTCCCGTATTCTTCATGGTTTGGGGTCGTTGTTTGGTAAGCCGCTGAAAACGGACAATGCTAAGGCTGTCGGTTCCCGTCCGTCTGTTACTCGTGTGCTCGTGGAAATTGATATTACTAAATGGAACCTGGATCGTATTTGGCTTGGCTCGGATAAGCTTGGTTATGTCCAATTGGTTGAATTGGAATAATTCCCTAAATATTGTGGTCATTGCAAGTCAATTTGGCATTCGAATTTGGAATGTGTTCATTTGCAGCCCTTTAAGGTTATAAATTTAGACAATTCTTGGTCAATTTTGGCCTTGGTGATGGGGTTGAGGGTGCTTTTGTTTCCCTTATTGTTCGGTCTCCCGTGGTTGTTCCAGAAAAGGTTATTGCCTCTCCAATAAATTTGTTTGGATTGAATTTTCCTGTTGTGACATTACCTTCCCCTCCCTTAGCTGTTGCTAATGTCACGGGTAGTCCTAATGTTCCTGAATTGGATCCGTCACTTGCTGGTGGTAGCTCTGATCCTATCTTGGTTGTCGAACATGATTGTGAGGGTGTGGTTGACATTAAACTAGGTAATGACCTTTCTGTCAACCATTCTGGTGCGGATTTTGTGGCTAATTATGGTGTTAGGTCTACTGTGGTGGGTTCTGAGGATAGTGGCCAATCTAATGTGATTTTGATTACTTCTGTTGTGCCAGATTTTTCTCCTATTGTGAATCTTGCTCAGAAAAACGTGGAGTTTGTGGATATTCCTAGGGCTGCAAGCGAACCAAACGTTCGACGAGCTACTCGTTGTTCGGTTCGATTAAAGCTCGTTTGTGATCGTTTAATTAGCAAAACAAACAAACTTGAACAATATTTTAAATACTCGATTCTTAAATAAACAAACTTGAACACTAATGCGTTCGGCTCATTTATGTTCGCGAACAACATCATTTGAAGTTCGTGAACAAGCTGGACATTAAGCTCGATAAGAAGCTCGATAAAAACTTGATTTATGTTCGATTTTGAACTCGTGAATAAGCTAAATAAAAATAATTAATATTTGACTATGAAATTAATAAATATAAATAATCATTGCCTTTGTTACATAAACAATTGCTTTTATTATAAATGTGTTTGTTCATAGTTATGTTCATGAACGTATTTGTTTGATAGTTAAAAAAAATTCGTTAAATATGTTCACGAACAAGCTCGATAATCACTAAACGAACGAACATTAACTGAACATGAACCGAACATGAACTGAACATGAACACTCATTAATTTAAATGAACCAAACATGAACACAAACAACAAAGCTCGAACAAAAATGAACCAAACTCGAACAAGCTGATATTAAATGAACACAAACGTGAACACTGACATACTCGGCTAGGCTCGATTCGTTTGCAGCCCTAGATATTCCTAATTCTGTTATGTCTAACACATATTTGGAAGCCCATCTGGCTCGGTCGTCGAATAACTATGTTTTGGTTCAAACTGATTGGTTGGATATGGATGAGGACGTCTCCACTTCTGTTGGGGTTGATGAGGATGTCTTGGTTGACAATGTGGAGGATGTGTTTATTCTTATTGGTGGAGGCAAAAAATATAAAAGTAAATCTAAGAAGAAATAGCAATTGGGCTGCCCTTTCGCTTTTGTTGTTGTGGGTTTTATTGACGCTTTGGACGATGATGAGGCAGCTCCCTGCTTATCACCTTGCTGGTCAGGTCTTGTTGGCAACCTTGGTGGTAAGCCTTCTGCTTGGTGGTTGCCTAGGCAGATGATGTGGTTTCTTCTATGTTTTGTCACCAATGGATGGCCCATGACTGGCTACAGGGTCGTTGCGGGGGGCTACCACCCTGAGTCTTCTTTTGGCTCATTTTCTTACTTCCTTGATTGTATGTTCTTGCTTTGTTGCTTTAGCTTTTCTATTCATTCTCTGATGTATTTTTATTTTTGACTCTTGCTTGTACTGCCTTTTTCATATTTCAAATAAAATTTTCTTTAAAAAAAAAAAAAAGACCTTACTGTTGAATGATCTTTAGTTTGTTGGATTCATTTAGTGAACCACTCAATTTGATCACAAGCACCTAAGATATGAACAATTTTGTTCTTCAATTAATTCTCTAAAACTTGCAAATATATTTCTAGTGTTTGATTTGAATTTCTTTGAACTCAAATAGAATCACTTATGATGTCATTGGATTCATCTTATAGAGACATTCAGTTCAACTATAATTTGTTGAAATTAGACTTTAAATGGTTATAAATTTAATTCCAAAAACATTTTAATTTAAATATTATTTTGAAATTCGAACCCATCAAATGAATTTCTTAAAAACGTATCAGCTATAAGTTTGTACTAATTAAAAAAAATTACATAGCTAATTATGTAAATATAGTACTGTACAAATCCATTGCGTACAAATACATACTTATTGAAAATCAGATGAAAATAAAAAAATAGTCTTAGATCTAATATTTAAATAATAGTTTAAACTTTAATATATTAATTGTAGTTGTAAGTTGATGGCATGTAATATAGACTTCGTTTGAGACAATTTTTTTATTTTTCTAAAACAATTTTTTTTTTGCATTATTTTTTTATGTAAAGTAACAAAAAAATAAAAAACAGTGGAAAATTTTTTTATCAAACGAAATCTATAAGCCATAGATTCATGGCTGATGCAATTTTTTATTCAGATTTTCCAAATTTTGATCTATAGACTAAGGTTTTATTTGGGACAATTTTTTTCTATTTTATAAAATTATTTTTTAGTTCAAAAAATTTTGATAATAGAAAACCGTTTTAAAAGAAGCAAAGAAGCTATCTCAAACGAAGCCTAATTTTACGATTCATATACATTTTTTTTTTTGTTTTTGTGCGGCTGATATTAGCATCCATTAGCTCATCACAAAATCTATTGTTTTGTTTCTTTAGAGCATTTTGTTTGAAGATCTCAAGTCCATTATATTCTTCTTCTTAATCTTCCTAAAAAAAATCCACTTAAGAAAAAGTCCATGCCGTGTTACCACCATTATAGTGTATAATTTCTTTGCAATTTATGGAGGATAGGTAATGGAATATTTGCTTTTATAATCCCTTCTGCGAGCATGCAGCTAGCTCCCATCGCGAACGACTTCTAATCACCTGCACGTCGTATGTCCCCCATTAGTTGGCCGACGGTGAGCTTAAATCGCGACAAGTCCAAACAAGCTCAGATTACCAACTCCTCTCCTCCTCATACATTAGTGCTCTTGGTGGCGAGCACCAGCACGATCCAATCACAAAATCCCTTCTCCTCACATGTCATGGTCTTCTTCTCCTTACAAGTTATGATTAGGGGTGTCAACATTTGACACAAGACGAAAATTCGATCCCAATCCGACGCGAAAATTTCGGGTTTGAGTTAGAGTTTTCGACCCGTTTCAAAAATCGGGTTAGGTTCGGGTTGACCTAGAAACTTGGGAATGACCCGGGTTGACCCGTTGACCGCTGCCTGCTTGACCGAGCTGCCTGCGTGATCGCAGTTGACAGCAGCTGCTCAAGGCCAATCACGAGTTGCGACTCGCGTGTCGCGTCCGTGTCGGTTTGTCCGCCGTGCTGCGCCGCTAACCCGTCGACCCGCCTGCCCCCCTTGTCAAGTACTCAAGTCCCCGCCACCGCGTCGCGTCACATCCCCGTTGCAGAGTCGCATCTCGAGATATGATCCGCTGTTGCCCGCTGCCAGCGTTGTCGTGTCCACGAGTCGAGTCAAGTGGACTCGAACCTAAAGCAAATCGGATTTGGGTCCAAAAAATTGACCCGTTTGCAAAAACGGGTGGGGTACGGGCTGACCTGAATAGTATCGGGTCAGTTATAGATTCAACCCAAATACGACCCATGACCCAAAATTGACACCCCTAGTCACGATCATGTGAAATCCCTAAGCTCGAACCTTGCTCAAATCAGACTCAATATCATATCGGAATTCAAACCAATTTGAATGAATTTTGCTCAAACAAAAGCCTTCAAATTTAAATATATCGCTCATATTTAAAATATTAGGAGGGCATATAAAGTCAAATATGCCTGAATTTATCGGTTGCCAACAACGTGCGTGGCATCAATGAAAGCAACAGAACTCCCAATTTCTCCCTTCCCCCTCTACTAATAGTCAGGCAACAGAACTCACAATTTCTCCTTTCCCCCGCCACTAATAGTCAGGCATCAGGATTCTCTTTGAATTCTGTGGCACCATTCCTTTCATGTATTGATATTCATTAAAGAGAACAACTAATAAAGGCTAATAATTTAGTGTGCTTCGTATGAAATGAAGAAAATAGAAGAGAACTGAGATATTAATGCTCGGTCAGACTTGAAGAAAATTGTTGCATGAGTTGGTGTTTGAAGGAATGTTCGATTCCAATTAACTTTGGCTTTTGTAGATACTGAAATATTCAAATATATTGAAATATTTTTGTTGATCTATGTGGTGTGAAAGTAGCCATTCAACTGAGAAGAACATGAAGCACTTTAACAACTACAGTCAATTTGAGAAAACACAATCTAGTGTGGGCCAAATCAATCAAATTTGTGTGTGCTTAGATATGTACAACTATGCACAAAATCATAGAAGGTGGACATCATGTTATGGCCACAGTCTAAGGAGAACCAAGGGCCCCCAATACTGGAGTAAGTATTTTGTGCGGCGTCGTAGATGTCGAACGTCATCCGGAGACCAATCAGAATGCTCCACATCACCCATGTGTTCGGTACCACAGCTCGGTACCGTTCACGTGACACATTCTGGTTGGTCTTCTGTCGGCGTTCTGCATCTGATCTATGTACATAATTGATACGTCATCCAAAATTGCCTTGATCGAGCATGAATCTCGAGTCATATTCAAATTGGAAATTTTCAAAATCAGATTTGGGATCATCTAGATTCCAATTTCAGCAAACTTATAATCAAATTGAACATCTCAAAGGGACGAACCAAATAGCACCAAAATTGGTCCAACCCAAGCCCAAATGGGTTCGAATCGAGGGCCCGGACCACATTTGGAATGGTTAAAGCATTATTTGGATAATGAAATGATATTCAAATATGACATGCTTATAGTCAAATCGAGCGTCTCGGCGAGACGAATCCAACGAGCCCAAGATCTCTAAATTCCGACACTATTAAGGCACTTAAACAGTTAAAAAACTCTCTACGATCGGGGGAATCAATACAAGCCATCCGATGGAGCACTCTGAACCTGCCCCGGATCTTCTCTAGATTTATGGGGTGTGCCACTCATGAAAATTTATAAATAGACCCCCACTCTCTACATGAGAGGGGACCTTTAATTTGGCTGGAGATTTGAGAGAGCTCTAAAGCTTCAAGAGCTCTAGCACACCACCGCCCGGCCGCCGGACCACCGCCCGACCACCGACCGACACCGGACTTCAGCCCGACCTTCGTCGGACCACCGCCCGGCCACTGACCATCGCCGAACCGCCGGCCGGCCACCGCCAGACTTTTGCCCGACCTTCGTCGAACCATCGCCCGGTCGCCGACCATCGCCGAACCACCGCCCGACTGCCGACCACCGTTCGACTTCAACCCGGCCATCGCCGGACCACCGCCTGGCTGCCGTTCACCGCCAGACCTTCGTCGAAACGTTCATTGTCAGCCAAACTTCTGCACAAAAGCCATCAAATTTTCATCCGACCGTCATCGTTTCTTTGACTGACTCTTCAAATTAATGTAATCTGACCACCTCTAAATCTAGGGATAGGTCAACCCTTGTAATTCACTCAGGTTTAGTGGAATTTTTTCACCTGGGCGAGGCCCTGTGGTTTTTCCCTCTTCGGGTTTTCCACGTAAAAAAGATCGGGTGTCTTGATCTCTCTCTTTCTGCTTGCGTGCTGGATCTTCGTACAATGCTAAGACGCTAAACTTCATTTTTCTCTATCGTCGCGAATATTCTTGGACGCAACAATAATAATTTCTCCTCATACTGGCCCATGGTCTACCTTCTAGAGCAATGTGTCAACACAAATTGATGGTGCTCAGGCACACTTATTTTTGCACGAATCTTGTGAACATTTTAAATCCTAAAGCTGCTATGACTTTATGAATTTTATGAAACATTTTTAGTCGATGAATATCTCAAAGAGAAATATTTTGATATAAAAATTATATATATATATAATCATCATTTTTTGACATACCTAAATTTGAGTTAGGGCTTTTCAATCTATCACTTATTCACTTCCATTGAACTTAGTATCAATACCTGAAATTTAGTATATTTAGAGCATCAATCTAAGATATTAAAGGTGTCAATTGTTGTTAATCACCACTTTTAAACCACCATCAGCAACTCGGGTCAACTCAATCCTAAACAAGTTGATTTGGCAAAACCACACTTCAATTACAATTTAGACAATATAAAAAGATAATAAAGACTCAGCTGGCGCACAACGCTGGGCTCTCTGTCCACAAGAGCCCATCCACAGCATTGTAGTACCCCGAGAGAATTCACAGTGCAATGATACTGTAAAACAGTGCCTTGGAATTACACAAAAAAATTTAAGATATGAATCAACATTACAACCTGATTGATCAACACAATAAAATTTTATAAAAAACTAACTTTATATAAAACAATAATAAGAATATATGAATATATAAATCTATCATCTCCCTCTCTACGAACTTAACAAACCTAATATTTTTTTTCCAATGTCAAGGCAATGGCGTCCTTCTTTGTTGCTATGCTGCTACAGGAAAATCTAGATGACTGGTTCTGGAAAGTTCGTACAAGTTTGAGAAATAAAAAAAATTCTTAAATTATTAAGCTTCACGTCCTTATCAATTTTTATTCATTTTTAATGTGATGATTTATTTTATTTTTTCCGTATTAAATCTGCTGGTGAAGTATTACATCGAAGTAAGCTTTGATTAGATTCTGTTAACTTTAAAATTAATATTAATTTTTTTAATTATGTTTGAATAAATAATAAATTGATCTATTTTTTCATTTTTGGATATATTTTCTAACGCAAGTACCCAACTGAGCAATAAAAAGAGTTTGGCAGTCTCAGCTTACGAATTGTTAATTGGCATAGTCTAAATCAAAGGAGTAGCTCTTCCATTGCAAAATTATTGTTTATTCTCTTAAGCAAAAACTGGAAGTAGTGATCAGGATGCTTCCTTCTTATAATTGAGAAGTCGTTGATTCGATTTTTTTTTTAAGCTTTGGTTTCAGCAACAATGGTTCCAAATGATACTTCTGAAGCAAGCCTATTCATTTTTTAAGACAGTAATCCCTCTTCCAACTAGGTCAGGTTGGCAAGTAAAATCACACAGCGAAAAAAAAAAAAGGTGCTGCGAAGAAGAAATAACCGTAGAATTTAATATAGAAAAACTTGAAACAAGAAAAAAAAATCACGAAATTACAACACTCAAAAAATTTACTAAGGGTGTCAATATTTGACACGACCCGAAAACTTGATTCGAATCCGACCCAAAAATTTTGGGTTAGGGTCAACCTGAACCCGAAACGGGTCGGGTTTGGGTTCAACATTTCGACCCGTTTCAAAAATCAGGTTGGGTTCGGGTTAACCCTTTGACCTGAATTGACCCGTTTTGACCCGAAAACTCGATTTTGATCCGGCAACCCGAGATTGACACATTTTTTACCTGAAAAAGAGGAGATAGACCCGTTATTTACCCAAAAACTAGCAATTGACTTGCATCAACTTTGCGCTGAAGTTTGGAACTCCTCGGTGCTCTACTTTCTGTCTCTAACCCAACCTTGAAGAGCTATAACACTCTAGCATATAATGCCGAGGTGCTGAATGACTGTACGAATAAGAAAAATTTTCCTAGGGCTTCGCCCTCGAATTGTTCTGCATGGGAGGCACTACTCCTCATTGAGGTCAATTGATAAAATTGAGATATGAGTCGATAGTATAATCCAATTGATTGACACAATCAAATACCACATAAAACTAACATGCAGCTCAAAGGATGAATTTGGATGAATTTTAAAAATTTGAATTTATTTTAATATTAATATAATATAACAGTTGATTTGTTTTTAGATATCACACTCACCTCAATATAGTTTATATTTAATTAAGATATCTCGACTCAAATTTCTCATAAATAATTGTATTATTCAGCTAAAAATTAATTAATCAATGGTTATGTTAAAAAATATTGTTGGTTAATTAGATTTACAAATGATTATCCAATGGTTTAGGCTCGTTTGGACGGCTTTTTTATTATTTTTTAAACTAATTTTTTAGCGAAAGATTATTTTAATATTAATATAATATAACAGTTGATTTGTTTTTAGATATCACACTCACCTCAATATAGTTTATATTTAATTAAGATATCTCGACTCAAATTTCTCATAAATAATTGTATTATTCAGCTAAAAATTAATTAATCAATGGTTATGTTAAAAATATATTGTTGGTTAATTAGATTTACAAATGATTATCTAATGATTTAAACTCGTTTGGACGGCTTTCTTATTACTTTTTAAAGTAATTTTTTAGTGAAATTTTTTTTAAACTAAAAATTTTGATTTTAAAAAGCTGTTTTAAAAATCAATAAGAAAACTTTCCCAAACAAGACCTTAATGACCGATAAAAAATTAACAAGCAAAATTTTGTTTAATGAATCCGAACCATATATTTTATAATACGAGACCTTAATGATTCATAAAAAATTAACAAGTAAAATTTTGTTTAATGAATCTGAGCCATACATTTTATAATGGCTCATCACTTCAAAAAATGATTTAATGATTGATTTATGAGAAATGATTGTTATAGCAATTCTGATAATAACATCAATGAATATGATATCATCAATATACAGCTCATTTTGATATGTTGGTTGAGAGCTCATGCTATCAACTAAGAAATCTTAGGTTTAAAGCATTCATATGTGATCTGTGTATGAATTTGCTTCTAATATGCTAAAAATTTGGGGGGAAAAAATCTTAGGTTTAAAGCTTTCATATGTGATGTGTACATGAATTTGCTTCCTATATGCACATTAGTACCTACTATATTAATGAGGACGCATCTATGGGAAAAATTATTGTGCAGACGTCGGACAGCGTTCGGAGACCAACCATAACATGCAACATCATTTTTTTGCTCGGTGCCGGTGCTCAGTACTGCTGTGTACAATGTGACGTGACGCGTTTTGATTGGTCTCCGAACCGTCTAGTCTCCGCACGTAATAATTTCTCCATCAATGGAGGGTAAGGCAGCAGCCATCATTCACGCTAGCTGGGACGAGGGATAGGGACGTGTGGGAATTGGGATGAAGGAAGGTGTAGATGATCAGCAGGAAAGGACTGATGCAAAAGAGATGCAGAAAATATTAAGCTAGCTTAGCTTAGCCAATTCTTTTTTGAATGACTCCCTTAGTTAATCGTAATTATTAAGCGAATATTTAAGGTCATTAACATCAATACCAAAAATAAGAACCATCAAACTAAATTTAAAAGAAAATAAACTTATAAGCTTTTATATCAATAACTTGAGAAGATTATGCACATGTCACCAAAAATTTATTTTGGTTGGATACAAATCTTAATGCAAATTTATGTTAAAGGAATCAAAAATTAAAATGGGAACAATTTGAACTCCTATTTTAGCAAGTTTATAGTCAAATTGAACATTCCATGGAGACGAACCCAATGACATCAAATTCAGTCCAATCCGAGCCCAAATGGATCCAAATCAAAGGACTAAAACATATTTAAAATGTTTAAAGAATTAATTGGATAACTAACTGATATCCAAATATGACATGCTTATAATCGAATCTAGCGGCTCGACGAAACAAATCCAACGAGCCCAAAATAGTTCAATTTTGACATCTCTATGACATTTAAATGCTTGCAAACACTCCATGATCAAGGGGATCACTATGAGCTATCTAATAAAATACTCCCACTGTGTCCTGATCTTCTCCATATTTACTATGCATAACACAACCCACAATATCATATCGCTTATTTGATATTTTTTAGTGCCTTCATACCGTCAAAGTTAAATAATCTGGGCTTATTAGATTTGTTTCATCAAGAAGTATGTTTTGACAATATATTTATTGAAAATAATGTTCAAATAATTCTGAAATTGATTACATAAGTTTTTAATTTAAATATGTGTTAATATTTGTGTTGATTCAATACATGTCTTATAAACAATGTTTTTTTTTTAATTGGAAAAACATAATTTAAGGGATTGTTTGTTCTCTTAGTTATAGAAGGGAAATGTTGAAATGATTCAATTTATTCATAATATATAATGTAATGTGTCATAGAAATTGGTTGATTTTGGATTAATCAAATTGCTAGATTTAGGATATCTCAATTGCATTTCTATCATTTCTATGTACAAAAGAGATGGAATGGGAGAATGAATATTTTGAATTGACATCATCGTGCTACTTCAAGATTCGTGGCGGCACTTAAATCTAGTCTATGATACTTTATTTTTTAGACTGCAATCACAAATTTTATTTGGCACTTTTTCATTATTTTCAATAAAATTTTGTTCCAAGAAATTGCCTTTTTTAACATCTTTCAAAAAAGCTACTTCTCGCAATTACGTTTATAAAAAGTTACAGTCATCCTAAATGGAACCATAGCCGTAAATACGCAAAAGGACCAACCCATACCTCAACTTGTTATTTTTCCATCCAACATGAAGTTTAAATGTTATTTGCATGCACAATCCATGATGCACCTCTCCAAAATTATGAAACAACCATATAAGAGTCATTCATGCATTCATAATAGTATTATTATGTGCTTAAACAAAGGATGTGATTTATATCTCATTGGTATATAAAAATTTAGTATGTATAGATAAGAGTAATAAGATCATAAATTTTTTATCTGAAAAAACATAGAAAATGAAAAAAACCATGGGGCTAACTCGCTATTGAAGAAGATGTAGATTAAACATAAGTCTTATTTTTTTCTGAGAGAGATTACATAAATCAGGTGTATACAAATGAACAGTTAATGCCCAACAATAGGAATTGCCTTATCTCATAGGGAGTATAAAAAGCAAGTGTGCACAGGAGGCCAGCTATACGCCTATACCTAACATCATGGTTGAATCTTGTCAGTATTTTGGAGATGTTGGTGATTTCTAAAGATGATCGTCGATGACGGTGGTGGTTGTCGACAACAATAGCTGATGATGATCACCAACAGCTTGTCATGAAATAGAAATGATTGAAGTTCACAAAAATTGAAACATGCAAAACAACTAAAATTCAAGCATTATATCTAAGGAACAATTGTAAGTTACTAAGTTGGCCATATATTTTGATGATTTGGGATTATAAACAATTGAGAATTATATTCTAAAGGAGTCCAACATTTTCGTTCATATGTTTGTAAATATGCATAAACTTTATTCTCTTTTCATCAACAAAATAATTATTCTCACTTTTCTTGACAGAGATCGATTAATTGAATCATTATAAATTTAGGTTACATGAATCTTAAGTTTTTTAGTTTATTTTATTATTACTCTACTTCTTCATAGACTCTTTAATAAATGAAATATCTCTCGTTCAAATGATTTTTAATTTTGATCATTTAATTTAGATCTTGGCTATAACAAATAATTCTGAAATTGATTACATAAGTTTTTAATTTAAATATGTGTTAATATTTGTGTTGATTCAATACATGTCTTATAAACAATGTTTTTTTTTTAATTGGAAAAACATAATTTAAGGGATTGTTTGTTCTCTTAGTTATAGAAGGGAAATATTTAAATGATTCAATTTATTCATAATTTATAATGTAATGTGTCATGGTAATTGGTTGATTTTGGATTAATCAAATTGCTAGATTTAGGATATCTCAATTGCATTTCTACCATTTCTATGTACAAAAGAGATAGAATGAGAGAATGAATATTTTGAATTGACATCATCATGCTACTTCAAGATTCATGGCGGCACTTAAATCTAGTCTATGATACTTTATTTTTTAGACTGTAATCACAAATTTTATTTGGCCCTTTTTCATTATTTTCAATAAAATTTTGTTCCAAGAAATTGCCTTTTTTAACATCTTTCGAAATAGCTACTTCTCGCATTTATAAAAAGTTACAGTCATCCTAAATAGAACCATAGCCGTCAATACACAGAAGGACCAACCCATACCTCAACTTGTTATTTTTCCATCCAACTTGAAGTTTAAAGGTTATTTGCATGCACAATCCATGATGTACCTCTCCAAAATTATGAAAAAACCATATAAGAGTCATTCATGCATGCATAATAGTATTATTATGTGCTATAAATTTTGAATAAACAAAGGATGTGTTTTACATCTCAGCGGTATATAAAAATTAAGTATGGATAGATAAGAGTAATAAGATCATAAAATTTTTATCTGAAAAAACACAGAAAGGAAAAAAATCATGGGGCTGACTCACTATTGAAGAAGATGTAGATTAAACATAAGTCTTATTTTTTTTTCTGAGATAGATTACATAAATCAAGTGTATACAAATGAGCAGTTAATGCCCAACAATAGAAATTGTCTTATCTCATAGGGAGCATAAAAAGCAAGTGTGCACAAGAGGTCAGCTATACCTAACATCATGGTTAAATCTTGTCAGTATTTTGAAGATGTTGGTGATATCTAAAGATGATCGTCGATGACGGTGGTGGTTGTCGACGACAATAGCTGATGATGGTCACCAACAGCTTCTCAAGAAATAGAAATGATTGAAGTTCACAAAAATTGAAAGATGCAAAACAACTAAAATTCAAGCATTATATCTAAGGAACAATTGTAAGTTACTAAGTTGGCCATATGTTTTGATGATTTGGGATTATAAACAATTGAGAATTATATTCTAAAGGAGTCCAACATTTTCGTTCATATGTTTGTAAATATGCATAAACTTTATTCTCTTTTCATCAACAAAATAATTATTCTTACTTTTCTTGACAGAGATCGATTAATTGAATCATTATAAATTTATGTTACATGAATCTTAAGTTTTTTAGTTTATTTTATTATTACTCTACTTCTTCATAGACTCTTTCATTTTGGGATGAGGCTTTTAATGGTATGGATGCTAGGTCTATTTCACCAATTTTAAAAAATAAGACTTCGCACAATCTTATTCAATGAATTATAGAATTTTCTGATCTAAATTTGATTATGGTGAGTTTTACTAGCTTATTATTTAAATTTTTTCTAGCCTTGGATATTCTTTGTCAATTTTATTCACAAAAGAATGATCAATTCAGCTTCCCATCTCAATCTTAGTCTCTTAGATGATGAATTATAAGAAATAACGAAGCAAAAAAATTTAGAATAATTGAATCTAAATTTAATAATGATAAATTTTATTGATATTGAATTTATTTTTAGTTACTTTTTTCCTTAACTCTCGGCTAATATTTATAAAAAATATATCATCAAGTACCATATTAAAAAGGTTAAACAAAATGGTATATCTATAATTTTAAATAATTAAAAAGCATATTAATGATGATATAGTTGTAATAAATATCAATAGATATCTAAGGCTGTCAAAATAGTTTATTAAAAAATAATAAAATAGTGTATAAATGATATATACTTCTCAAAAATATATTATATTTGCTCAGAGTTGACTCATTAACCCCAATAAAACACCTCTTTTCAGAAATTTGAATTCCACCCAAGCACCCCTTTATGCTTATTTTGGTTGGTGAGCGAGTATGATTGGGAACTTTCAACCCGTGCTCGAATCCCCTCCAGCAACAAGGCTAACACGAATCGAGCTTGTTCACAAACATCAAATGATGTTGTTCGCGAACATAAATGAGTCGAAAGCATTAGTGTTCAATCGAGTATTTAAAATATTGTTCAAGTTTATTTGTTTAGTTAATTAAACGATCACAAACGAGCTTTAATCGAACCGAACAACGATTAGCTCGTCGAACGTTTGGTTCGCTTGCAGCTCTACCTTGGGCATGTGATAACATTTGAGAAGCCAAGAAATTCCTCTTTAATATGCATATTTAAACTTAACGGTTGCATCTTTTCTAAGCTCGGTGCCCTCCATAATTCAAAATTTGAACTGTTATTGAGCCGTTTGGAGGGGCTGCCCCATCTTGGCCCAGGCTTCAATTAAAAAAAAAACGCACAAAAAAGGCGAGACGTCTAGCGTTTCCCTCTTACTTGCCATTTGAAAAAAAAAAGCTAGGGTTTATCCTCTCAGAAACAGGCAGAGAGCTGAACAGAGAGAGAGAGAGATTCATGGAGAAGTACGATAAGCTAGAGAAGGTCGGCGAAGGGACCTACGGGAAGGTGTACAAGGCTCGAGACAAGGTAACGGGGCAGCTGGTGGCGCTCAAGAAGACGCGGCTTGAAATGGATGAGGAGGGAATTCCGCCGACGACACTTCGCGAAATCTCCCTCCTACAAATGCTCTCTCAAAGCATCTATGTTGTCCGGTATCTCTTCCTACTCCTCTTTTTCCAGATTTATTCTTCTTGGGCAGCTATTCTTGAAGTGATTCTTTGATTTGCAGGCTGTTACGCGTGGAGCATGTTGAGAAGAACGGGAAGCGGCTTCTTTACCTTGTGTTCGAATATCTGGACACCGACCTCAAGAAATACATTGATACTTACAAGCGAGGGCCAAATCCCAGGCCGCTTCCATCTCGGGTGACTCAGGTAGGGAATACTCCCTCCTTCAGGATCTATATCCGCCTAAGAAATAGAAGCTGCAACAGAGCAATTTTTATCTTTTTTTTTTCTTTCTTTCTTTCTTTTAATTTTTGTGAGCTTTTACGAGGATTGTGAATGAAAGATCCGTAATGGAACCTTAAGCAGCTCAATGACAATTTTCTTTAATTCAAGTTTTGTGGCTCTCGTATATAATCTAACGAGACAAGTGTTCCTTCTCTACCTTCAGAGTTTCTTGTATCAGTTGTGCAAGGGTGTTGACCACTGCCACAGCCATGGAGTGCTGCACAGGTTACTATTTAATATCTGAAATATATTTAGTCATTTAATACAAGTTATAGTTCCTGTTATGTAAAAGTTCTTTAATAATTACAGGGACTTGAAGCCTCAGAATCTCTTGGTTGACAAAGACAAGGGCATCTTGAAGGTTGCGGATCTTGGATTAGGGAGAGCCTTCACCATTCCTCTAAAGAGCTACACGCATGAGGTTTTGTATATTTTGCAGTTATGTCTTTGAATAATTGAGTATATTTTTCCAGGGAAAATAATTGGCTTTCAGTGAAGTTTTAATAAGTCCTGGGCACTGTATCGAGCACACCATTTGATCTTATTTATTTATTTATTTAAGGGCTGTTTTATAGCAGGATTTAGGCCGGATTTGAGGTGTATTTGAGCTAAATCCCTCTACACGGCTTAAAATGCAAAACCAAATATCACGGAAAATGAAAGCCACTGTAGACGGAAAATTCCGCCTTTTTTGTGCTAAATCCTGGATTTCCGAAATACTGTTTTTTTTGTTTTTGCCAGAATTACGAAATCTATTGACTCGAGAGGAAGAGTTTGCTTGTTAAATCTGTTTTATAGCCAAACAGTAACACGGGATTTAATAGACTTAATCATGAATGTTACAAAACAATTTTTAGGATTTAGGCCCCTCAGGATTTTTGAAATCCAAATTTAGAGGATTTGCAAAATCCTACGTAAATCAAATCCTGGGTGATACCAAACAGCCCTTTAAGTTATAAATTTTGACAATTCTTGGATCCTCTTGCCACATTGTGAATATGCGTTGGGTTTCAGTAGTCTTGTGATACAATGAGAACTAGGATTTATAAGTTTATTTGATTATTTATGAAAAAGATTTCTTTTTTTTTTTTTGAAGAAAAGAAACTATATATGTATAAAAGCCTATGTAATTATCATATATTTTTCAATACCTTTTCCTCACCGTTTGTAGCTCATCGGCTGTGAATCATAGATTATTTCTGAATAGCTAATTTTCTTCTCTTCTTAGATTGTTACACTTTGGTATAGAGCTCCTGAAGTGCTGCTTGGAGCAACTCACTATTCGATAGGAGTGGATATGTGGTCGGTTGGCTGCATTTTTGGTAAGTAGAAGAATTATTAGATGTGATTTTGCTATTTAAGCATTTAACTTCATAGCAAAACATTAGCGAAAAAATCATCTGTTTTAACATTTGTATATTGCACTCACTTGGTCTATCTTTGTTTGATTTAGGCTTCATTTGAGACGACTTTTTTCGTGCTTCTTAAAGCAACTTTCAAGTACAAAAATTAAAATTTTTGTATTAAAAAGCTGTTTTAAGAAACAGTAAAAAAGCAGTCCCAAACGAAGCCTTAATCACTATTTATTTAGAAAAAAAGAATTTTTATACTCTCATAATTCATGCTTTGCCTAAATCCTTTGCAGTGGATAAATTTTCATTGGTTGATCTCTCATTTCTGGTGTCTATTTATGTATTTTCTTGTTGGCATGTTTATAAGCGACATCCTACTTATGTAGATCAGTTAGCAACAACACTTATGAAACCAATTTTTATGATCATGATCTTAGTTGTCTTTGCAAAGACTATAATTAAGTTTGAGTCAAAATTGGTTACATTCTCGTTTATGCTCCTTGTTTGTGCGAGAAATTATTTTGTGCAGGCACCAGACCATCTGGAGACCGATCAGAACGGACCACGTCACTAGTTACACAGCGGTACTGAGCACCGCTATCGAGCAAAAAAGTGACGCGGCGCGTTCTAATTGGTCTCTGGACACCATCCAGTGTCCATACAGAATAATTTTCCTGTTTGTGAAGTGTGTTGTTTATTGATGATTTTCTATTTTGCAGACATATTTATTATTAAGTTCAAGAATAACCATGGGTCCTTTTTCTGAATTTCAACTCCCGTTTATACAAAGTTTTTAGATCCACTCCACGGGCATGTTCTGTATTTCTACTAGATCTAGTAAGATACGCATAAAGTACTGTTAGTCGAATAAGGTACCGGGTAGCCATGATTTAGCAATTCTTTTTTCTTCGTCTATCTAATAAAGAAGTTGCGCCAGTTAAAAGAAATATCAACGTCTAATTTACTATTGCAGTTTTAATCAAATCTTGCAATTTATCATTGGAATCGTACATTGTTTTATTTTATTGCTTTACCACTAAGGAATTGCGTTAGTCCATGTTAGCTTCCTACACCTAACTAGTATTGTGATTAATGCAGCTGAAATGGCTAGAAGGCAACCTTTATTCGCTGGTGATTCAGAGTTGCAGCAATTGCTTCATATTTTCAGGTATTTTGAAGAGAAATTTTACTGATGGAGGTGTTAAAACGAGTAAAAAAAATGAAGAATGAGACAGATACAATAATGATTAGCAAATATTACTAAACGATAACCAAATATTTAGGCTTAGGATCAAGTGCTTAGTACCTATTATATAAAAGAATGCAAAGATAAATGATGACAGCTTGTACGTTAAGATTGGGTGAGTGCTATGTAATAAGAGAACATATTTTTTAAATTGTCATTGTTCATCATAAGACAGGAAAGTTTTTGAGTGTTTTTATTTTGGTTGACAATCAATTGTAATATAACTATATAAGTCAAATTTTATAAATGATTTGAAAGTTGAATTATATTGGGTGACACATTTTGTTTCAATAAATATTTATGTTGGAAAGTTTTGATAATTGAACTCTCAAAGGGTTAATGACTTGCACTATACCTCTGCTTTTACTCATCATGCATTATAAAGTTTCTCACACACACATATATCCATGTCTGTTTTCTTCTGCCATTCTTGTCTCACAATAGTAACTATCTTTGAAGGTTTCTTGGGACTCCTAATGAAGATACATGGCCTGGAGTCTCTTCTTTGCGAGACTGGCACGACTATCCACAGTGGAAGCCACAGAGCATTGCTCTTGCTCTCCCCATGTTGGAATCTGACGGGATCGACCTTCTATCGGTAATTTCACTTTTGTTTTTGGATTAAACTTCAATCTGCACAGAACTATCAAGGTTTTGTTTTTGAATGAAATAGTTGGCTGATATTGAAAGCATCATCTTTTAAGAGATTAAAAGGTTATGCACATTGCTTATGCAAGTTAGTAGCGAGTGAGAAATTGATGACTCTGGGTTTATCTTATTAGAAGATGAAGTGTTTTTGATATATTATAAGTAGGAATGAAATTCTAATAAATTTGGGCAAGATTCATCCATGAACTAATAAAGGAGCATTCATAAACCCGCTCCCTATACAGTTATAAGTTGTATGTAAATAGGTTGATTAAGATATCAATGATGTTTATGAGAAACTCATGTTCAAATCAGATTACTAAGTAAACAAGTTAAGCTTCAACACATACTTTAAGTTCATTTTCTTAGGGCATCTCCAATAAAAAAAAACTCATTTTTCACTCCAAAATGTAGTAAACCTTCAAAATGCAGTCATTCTTCTCCAATCGAACGTCATTTCTTTTTATGTTGCGCACTTCCTACGAAGCTAATCATCTTTGACGTGCTTTTCTCCTCTTTCGTGCGCTTATTCGGCAAATCCCTCTTTCGTGAACAGTGAGATACTAATAGATTTGGAGTTCAAATGGAGCAAATGGCGAATGGCATATGATGGTATGAAGTTTGATTGGAGATGATCTTAATGAGCTAATCACAAATAGGACTATGAGCTCAGCTCGTCTATTATTTTGGAAGCCTTATTTTTGTGTTCGATGAGAGAGAGAGATGAACTAATGGTGTCAATTTTGAATATCACCCTTAAAATCAGCCTAAAACTAGGGGCCAGCATTATCATTCATTCATAATTGAAAGTTTTGTTCAGATCTATCACTCATTTACTTTCTTTTGCTGCTCTTCTTGCAGAAAATGCTCGAGTATAATCCTTCAAATAGAATTTCCGCGAAGGATGCAATGGAACATCCTTACTTTGACAGCCTTGACAAGTCACAGTTCTAACTTGGAATTGAGTTTTCTGTAACAGCTTCGCCTGGCCAGTTTGTGAGGTCTCTTGTTGCTGTTTTGAATGTAGTAGAAGCTGACATTTATTAACAAGTGTAGAAACTCTACTGCGTCCTGAGTTCTTGAGCAATTATGCCTTACTGTTGGTGTTTGTAATACCAGACCTAATAAATAAATAAACTCAAACATTTGCCTATTTTGTTGCCTAGAATGTGCCTTAAATGTACATTTAATTGCCATGCGCACAACTTTTTGAGACAAATTTTACTTGGATGCATATGCATTTAGAGTTGCATGTATATATCACTCAAGTTGTTATCGAATTAGCTAGATATGACATGTGATGTGGTCAGTTCAAGTAAAGTGAGTCTGGTTTTACTCATTAACTTAGGTTTTGATCGATTGGGACGGTTTATTTACTGTTTTTGTTAAAGCATCTTTTGAATAAAAAATTTTAATTTTTTATTAAAAAATTACTTTAGATAGCCGTAAGAAAGTCATCCCAAACGAACCCTCAGACTCACAGCCCTAATCTTACCTCTAATTATTTGATCTAAAAGTATCTCGCAACCATACAAAATAAACAAAATGATACCAAATCGGCATAGCTTAATCGGTTCACTTCAAACTAATTTTCAATATAAATTTTGGCTGATTTCTCCACTCAATCTCCATTCAATTTTTGCCTCCATAACAAATCGAAGAACAAAGAGCTACATAAGACCTAAAATTCATCACAAACTGTATTTTGAACCCGAATTAGAACGATTTTTTGGACTAAAATGCAAATCGAAAAATCCAAACGGCAAGAATTTACTGTCTGATAAATTCAATCTGATCTTATCAAAGGAAAGTTTTATCGATTCTTAACATAACTGAAGTAAGTCGGTTTGTCTAATCTTCTTAACTTCACCTTTAACTCTTCTACGATACAATCAATGTGATAAAGACTCTCAAATATTTAAGTAGAAACTTAATCGGTCATAATCAAGCATTAAAATACAACTTTGCCCTTAAGAACCCTATTTTTCATCCAGGATAGCAACCCTGCAACAGTAGCGGTTAGTGATAAAGGAAAAAAAAAAACGTAGGATAGGAGATAAGATAAAGAAAAGGACATGCCTCATTAACCGTACGATTAAAATCAAGCGCTCTGCACATCAACAGCCTTCATCATAGTCTTAAACTCAAGGAAATCCACCCGTCCATCATGATCGCGGTCCACGGACCCGATCATCAGTTGAACCCGGTCTATGGTCCGTCCTTCAGCCAAGCCCAACTTCCCAAGCACCACCTGCAACTCTTTCGCCGAGATGAATCCATCGCCGTCCTCGTCAAAAACCTTAAACGCCTCTCTCATCTCCTCCTCCTCTTCCACCTCTCCGCCGCCGCCATCTGCGTCGAGGAAAGCGTCGCCGAGGGCGCGGTGGATTGAATTAAAGTTGTCGAAATCGAGCCCGAGACGGCCGGGCGGGATGTAAGATGCGATGGAGGAGCTGAGTTCAGCGGGGTCGACCCCGAGGCCGAGGCAATCGAGGGCGAGGCAGAGCTCTTCGGACGTGATTTCACCATCGCCGTTGCGATCGAAGAGGTCGAAAACGCGGTGGAGGCGGAGGGAATTGAGGCTCGGGGATCGGAGGCGGAAGGATGGGGAAGTTCGGAACAAGTGGGGCTTGAGGGATGAGACGATCTCCTCCGCTGGTGACGGTGGGATTTCTCCGGCCATTTTGTTAGTATTGGATTTTGCAGACGGAAAGAGAGAGGAATCGCTTAAATGGATTATTAATGGGTGATGGTGAGACTGAGAGAAAATAAGCAAGGGATGACGAGGGCGGTGGGCCCGCAATTAACGCTGGAACGCGTGGGCGCGGAAACGCTTGGAAAAAGTTTCGGCCCGTATTTATTTAAAAACAATTAAGGGCCCAAGCAGCTTTTTAATAATTAATTTATATTTAAATAAAATGTATGATTTTATTTCACATCTTCTATTGTTAACACCCAAAGTCAATTTGTGCTCAGTCATCCCGTTGAGCTCAAATCTATTAGCACACATGGAACAAAAAATAGCAAGCACTCACTCAGCCACTGTGGACCACCTACTACAGCACTCTTCATTCCATATTTTTTGCCATCTCACGGCCAGGATGATGTACTCTCCAATTACCTCATGACAAGAGATCTGAGGGTGATTGAAAAGACAAATCCCAGGTATAGTTCTAAACTTTGCTCGCAAGACTGTCACGAACAGCTTACAGGTGTTTCTTCATGGTATAAGAGTGTTGAGCTTCACCGCCTTCCTTTCCTCAATGGTTGATCAAGATTCTTCCTCTAGCATCCTCCTTGTCAACATCGATGGAAGAATTCACCATCCCAGCTCCTCTGAAGTTCCTGATGTCCAATCTCAAGCTCATAGTTAACCTACAGCTCAACAACGAAAACTAGTCCATATGAAGTTTGCATATATACAAATTATTTCCAACCAATGAGTTTGAAGGCTATCTTCCCGGACGCCAGGTATGCCCCAGCGAACCTTCCACCCACCCCAACCACCACCTCCTGTGGCACCTCATTGACCAAAATCTCATTGGCCCCTTTTCAGGTTTAGGATTCTTATTATCAATTTAAAGAAGCGCTTGTAATTGAGATTAGGCAAAACCCTGGCATGTGCATTCTTCTCGAAATACAGATTGAGTTAATTCGCTGCAATCTATTAACTGTTGCATTTATTACAGTCCTATGGGTATGGGACAGTGAAGCTCAATCTTCTAGAGCTTCTACAAACCTAGCAAGGCAATTTGATTCCTTCCTTCAAGACTACGCTTATCGAGCATTCATTCACCCTTGTACTAAAATCCCATATGATGGGGTTCTCCCTTCTAATTTCATTGGTGTTAAGATTGCTGTGATCATGCTGAGGAGTGGGAGCCTGAGAACTAGGGGATTTCATAGCTACAAAGAGCTTGATATCCCTACTGGAGTTATTGCTCAGCCATATGTTAAAAGGCTTGGCTTTATTTATCAAAACTTGGGCAATTTATCATCTTTAGGACATCTCCAATTCATTTTTCACTCCAAAATGCAGTGAAACTTAAAATGCCGTTATTCATCTTCAATTGAACTCCATTTTGTGCGCTTCTTCGAAAGTAATCGTCTTTATCCTTCTTCTCGCGTTTCTTCGGCAAATCCAATTGAAATCGAAAAATTGCTTAGGTGAACAGTGCGACGCCAATATTGTCGTGGCAGTGTTCACCCGCAAGCAAATAGCGGAAGATTTGACGTTCGGCTGGAGCGACCAAACAACATCATAGACATGTTTAAAGTTTGGTTGGAGATGCCCTTATATTATCCACTGCCAGATACACCTATATTACTCCTGTTCTAGGACTTCTTACTCACAGTGCTGCCAATTTATCTGCCATCAACTAACCAGAGCTTGACATCGTGGCTTCGAGTTCACCGATTTCGATTAAGTTCTCAAATTTGAGGCCTGTGCCAATTGGATTCACCGCAAAATGTATTTGGTTTACTTTAAATAGTTCAGTAGAGTTTAAAGATCTCATTACAAACAAAGTTTGCACTAGGTTTAATCAGGGACACTTCTCCATTGTGGTTAATATGATTTATCCTCATCCAGTTTTAGCTCCTTCTGCAACTCAAAGCTCTGGGCGTAGTCGTAGTAATATTCCTGGTAAAGGACACAAGTCCAATGTGTAGAAAATAAGAAATTATTATGTGTGGACGCCAAACATCGTTCAAAGACTAACTAGAATGAGCCACGTCAGTACCGTGTCCGGATTGCTCGGTACCGCGGCTCGGTACCGTTGCTCGGTATTGCTGACGTGGCTCATTTTGGTCGGTCTTTGGACATAGAACTGCATTCGGCGTCCGCACAAAATAATTTCTCATGAAAGATTGTTGTGTTATTGTTTTTCGGTTTTATTGAATTGATTCTGGTGTGTTGGCTTATAGCTTGGGTGAACTCGTAAAGGAAAAAAGTAGTGCTGACGGAGCTACACAAAAGAGAAGATACAACTGAGTTTTTGCTGATGAGGTAAGTAGCAAATACTCAGTTCTTTGATGATAGTGATGAACAAGCTCTTTGATATCTTGTTTCAAGCATTGGATATGTGATATAGTGCTTGCAGATACCGCCATTGTTATGCTCCATGCGCTTCATTTGCGCCTTTTGCTACATTAACTCAGTTCATGACTCGCATTTTTTTGAATTCAGGCATCACATTCTTTTCGAAATGGAAAAAAATCCTATTTTCCTTTGTTTATTGTTCCAGTCCTGATTATTGTTAATTGTTCATGAAGAGATTTGAAAGGCACTTTGAATAAGCCCCTTGAAATGAAAGGCATGAAGCTACATAGTTCTTTTATTTGTTTATTGTATTAATGTGGATTTTGCAAATTGTTGCATTTATATAAATTCTCTAAAATATAATTTTAAATTAATTGAATAAATATTTATTTCAATTATCTTTATTTGAATGTATATTTAGGGACTATTTGGTGGCAGGATTTAGGCCAGATTTGAAGCGGATTTGAGCGAAATCCAACCAAACGGCCTAAAATGCAAAATCAAATCTCACGCAAATGAAAGCCACCTTAGACGGAAAATTCTGCCTTTTGTGCTAAATCTCGGATTTCTGAAATCCTATTTTTTGCTGGATTTACAAAATCCATTAGCTCGAGAGGAAGATTCTGCTTGTTAAATTCGCTATATAGCCAAACAGTCACATGAGATTTAATAGAACTAATCATGAATGTTACCAAACAGTTTTCAGAATTTAGGCCACTCAAGATTTTCAAAATCCAGATTTATAAATCAAATCCTGAGTGCTACAAAGAACCCCTTAGCCTCAAAAGTCATGATGGATCCACATATATTAAGTTTTCGCATTGTTTAAGAATTTTTCTTCAATGATATCTCCTACATGATTTGTCATTTTTATTATTTTTTTTAAATTAAAAATTGGTGATTGTTTCCAACTTTCCATCCATCGCTTTCTTCCATTAATTAAAGGGTAATTTTGATGTGAAGCCCACCGGCCCTGTTAATCTATCGACCGTTGACTGCTAGTTTTTTTGCTCATATGTGAAGTCACTAAAGCGCCTTCGCTCCATTTAATTAGTAAATTGCATTTTATTAACAAAATTTCTGAAAAGTTTCATTTTTATAGATTATTAGTTTTATCTATTTGACCTTCCAGATTGCAAAACAATAATTAATTTTTTCAAATTAATAATTTATTTGGGATGCCGCAGCATTTTATATAGATGATTTTGAAGCTGTTGTAGGAAAAGTAAAATTTTTAAAAACTTTGTGCATATTACAAATATATTCCTCTTATAAAATTGAACAACTATTTTTATAAAGTTACCGTATATTAGTAATTATGATTGTAAAAAAACATATCTGAGCTAAATTACAGTTACTCTTGATGATAATTTTGTTTATCTTATTGAATAAAAATGTGTAAAAATTCACATGAAGTAATTATTTTAAGGCTTCATTTGGGATGAATTTTTTATTGCTTCTTTGAAAAGCTTTTTAATATAAAATTAAATTTTTGTACTAAAAAGTTGCTTAAAGAAGCAACAAAAAAGTTGTTCCAAATGAAGTTGTGAATGAAGTAATAATTCATTTGTCCCAATACCTTCTTATTTGTTGTAATTCACTTTTAGTATTTTATGATGCAACTACTAGATTTCAAAATTAGGTATTTGGAGTTGATACGCATCAAAAAATTATCTTGATCGGGCACGAATCTTGATGCAAAATCAAGTTGGAAACTTCTGAAATTAAAATTGGGACTATCCGAACTATGATTTCAGCAAACTTATAGTCGAACTGAACGTCTTGAAAATACAAACCCAACGACACCAAATTTGACTCAATCCGAACCCAAATGGGTCAAAATTAAGGGTCTAAAGCGCTGTTGGAGAGTTTTAACCACAATTTGGATTACCAAATGGTTTCCAAATGTGACGCGCTTATGGTCAAATCGAGTGGCCCGATGAGAAAAATCCAACGAGCCCAAGATCGCTGAATTCCGACATCATTAAGACCTTCAAATGCCTGACAAACGGTATATGATCAAGAGATTCAATATCAGTCGTCCATCCAACCACTCCCCACCCTTGATCTCTTACCTACTTACGAGTCATGCCACTCCAGAAATCTATAGATAGACCCATCATTTCTCTTGAAAAGGGGGGACCAGAGCAAGAAGAGAAGAAGTAAGAAGAGAAGGAAGAGAAAGAAGAAGCTCCTCCTTGACCATCGTCGGACTTCCGCCGGATCACCACTTAAGGCCCTCACCGTCGCTGGACCATCGCCTGGCGTCGTTGCTCCACCGGACCACCACTTGAGGACCTCACCTCCGCCGGACCACCGCTTGATGTTGTGGCTCAGTCGGACCACTACCTGAGGCCCAGACTTCTACCGAACCACCAATAGAGGCCCAGACTTCCACCGGACCACCGCTTTTGGTCCTGTGCTTCACCAGGCCACCAACTAAAGCTCGGACTTCTGCCGAACCACCACTTGATTCCTTGTGCTCTATCAGGACATCACCTGAGGCTCAGACTTATGCCGGACCACCACTTGAGGCTCTATACTCCACCAAAACACCACCCGAGGCTTGGACTTCCATCAGACCACTACTTGAGGCCCTGAACTCCACCAGGGCACCACTTGATGCCCAGAGTTCTCCCAAAATACTGCCCTTCAACTACAGTCTTCCTGACCTCGGTCTCCTATCGACTACGGTCCTTCCGACCTCCGTCGCCTACTATGATCCTTCTGACCTCCATCACCAGACAATGGTCTTTCAGACAATTGTCTCTTGCCGACTATGGTCCTTCCAACCTTCATCACCAGGCCATGGTCTTTCTGACCCCGGTCTCCTGCCGACTACGGTTATTCGAACCTCTGTTTCCTGCCGACTACGATCCTTCCGACCTTCATCACCTACAATGACCCTTCCAACCAAACAAACATGTCTATGTTTATTATTGTAACTCCAACCGTGTAATGCGCTCTATATGACGTACATTTGTAACATCAAGCCAATGCCTTCTCCCTAAGAAGGGCCTCATTTGTAATCGACTGCAAATACTAGTGGATTCATTCAAACTGGGCCAGGCCCCGTGGTTTTCCTCCCTTTTCAGGGGTTTCCACGTAAATACTTTGGTGTCTCTTATGAACGCTACACCCTCTTACCTATCTGATTGTGTGTTGGATCTTCGTACAATGCTAAGACGTTAAACTATATATTTCTCTACCGCCGTGAATATTCCAAGACGCAATAGGAGCATTTATTAATGTTTATTTAACTCTTTTATTTAATTAGTATTGCATTATTAGGTGATGATTTTGAGTATATAGATTTATAATTAATGCACAAGAAAAAATATTAAATTTATGATAAAATGTAAAATATAACTTGTTAGGGTATCCTAAGCACTCCATGAACATTTGAGGATAAAGTTATCTATCATAAATGATTCAAAAGCTGTAAGAAATTCCTTCAAAGATGGGCAACAAGTCTTAGCAGCTTAGAGGACTCAATCTTAGATTTTGTTTGAAACAGCTTTATTATTATATTTTGAACAAAACTTTTATTACAAAAATTAAAATTTTTGTGCTGGAAAGCTACTTAAGAAGTAGTAAGAATGTCGTCCCATTTGGGACAACTTTCTTATTATTTTTAAAATAGCTTTTAGTGAATTTTTTTTTACAATTATTCCTACTTTAAAAAAATTTTTGTACTAAAATATTTCTTTATAAAATAATAACAAAGCTGCAGCTTCATTTTGCACTAAAAAAATTATGGTTTATTTTATTTTAATTACCATTTAACTTTGTATAATAAATATTATTATTTTAATTTAAATCAAACATCTCATTATAATTTATAATTAGTAATTTAGGTATGTAATTAGCAGCCTTCCAAATATAGGGTACCAAAGCAACTTGCCGGCCGCCTTCAAAACGAAATAATCATTCAATTTTAAAAAAATTTCTAAAAATATATCAACGGCACAAATATTCACACTTGCTCAGTCTTGAAGAACTCTCTGAACTTTCGAAGTTCCTCGGTTCCTGCTTTGTCCCTATGTGAAGAGAGAGATGGAATCTCCGATCAGCTCATACGAGGATATTCGAAGGAGGAGAGTTGAAGAAAATCAAAAGCAGCTTGAGGTGAGCAATTTCTGTGGAAAACCAAGAGACAAGCTTTGGTATAAATATGTTCTATCGAATGCGTGTTTTATTATCTCATTTTCTGCTTTGATTGCGGAAAGAAATGCAGAATATGAGTCGTTCAGAGCTTTCTAGTACAAACTTTTTTAGGTCAAGCTATTTTATACTAAAGCTGTCCCAACGAAAGCTTAGATGGCAGGCCTTTCTAAAATTTTATTTCTAGAGAAATCATTTTGTGTTCATTCTCAAGCATCTTTGTTCTGAAGGTTTATGATCAGATTTTCGACGTTTGATCTTACTGATGATATCACATTTTCCTGCTGGTAGTAGAAATATATGCTTTCTGCTTCAAGTTGTGGTACTCGGAGATGGCTGAGGCTAAATGATTCTCGGCCGAGGGTTACAGACTTATAGTGGATGGTGAATAGGAGGTACTTCTATTTTGGAGGGACAAATATAGAAGAAGATTTGTTGTATTTTGAGAAAAAAGAACACTTGATTGCCCTCTTCATGTAGTTCTTTTTTAGTATACTTCTTTCTTTCTTGGGCATTCTTTGAATATAAGAAGTTGCAGCTCTTTTTTTTTTTTATAGATTTTGATAAAATTTGATGCTCATTTCCAAACATTTCTAGAGTATTCTATATATAATAAAATATTGTCCAATATAGAAGATTCTAGAGTAGTAGAAGAATCTAGGATATTTATAATAATTAGAGAAGATTCTAGAGTAGTAGAATGATCTAAGATCTTTGTAATAAATGAGAAGACTTTATAATTGCTATATTATAGAAGTCTCTAAATTTAGCCTTCACACCTATAAATCGGTATAATGTCATGATGTTGTAAGCCAAGCTGAAAATTATTTAACCAAAGTTCAATAATAAAATTGTTCTTCTATTCTCACATCCAAAATCTCTATAGCCCATTGCTTGCCCCTATCTACCTTTCTTCCAAAATATTTTCAACATTTGGTATCAGAGCCTCGATCGATCACTCATTGGGCGTTGTAGAAATCTTGTCTGAAATCCAATGGAAAACTCTTCCAACCGCTGTATCGTCCCGATTCCAATCTTCCGTGCATGAAATTATGATTTTTGGTCCATCAAAATGAAAATAGATTTTCGCTCTCCAAATTTGTGGAAGATTATTGAAAAAGGCTTCAATACTGTTGAAGATATGACGAGTCTTTTGGCAAATAAATAGAAGGTGCTCGAAGAGAATCAACAAAAGGATTCTCAAGCATTATTTGTCTTACAACAAGCAATGGCAGACGACATCTTTTCATGAATCATGGGCGTAACGACTACTAAACAAGCATTTGATACATTGCAATAGGAATTTTAAGGAACTGCAAAACGAAGGTACGAGCCATCAAGCTGCATAATCTAAATGAGATTTTGAGATTATCAAAATGAATGATAATGAGACTGCAAAAGTTATTTCTCTAGAATAAAAAGAAATAATAAACAAATGAGATCCTATGGAGCTATAATTTCTAACAAGGAAATAGTTGAGAAGATACTAATTTCTTGTATAGAAAAATTTGATACAATAATTTATGCAATTTTAATAATCAAAAGATATTAAAGCCTCATCACCAATAGAATTAATGGGCTCTCTTGAATCACGTGAGAAAAGATTGAATAGGAGAAATGAAATTTCTACAGAAAATGCCTTTCAATCTAAATAAATCCACGGTCTCATAAATCAAAAGAAGAAGGGAGAAATTCACAAGCAAGCACTAAAGATAAAAACAATCAAAGAAAGAGCGACAAATATTCTCTATGTGGCATTTTCAAAAGAACAAGTCACTTTGAGAAGGATTGTTGGTTTAAAGGAAAACCACAATGTCAAAATTATAAAAAATTTGTACATATAGAAGTGCTTGCTGCTTGAAGAAAAATCATCAAGCTAATTTTTCAGAAGAGAAAGAAGACGATAAAAATTTCTTCTATGCTTGTCAAGTCACATTTGAAGAGAAGAAAGATGCTTGGTATCTTGATGGTTCTTGTAGCAACCACATGATGAAAAATGGGAATATATTTTGTAGTCTTGACAAAATCATGATAAAGGTCAAAATTGGAAATGGTGATTTCAAGCAGGCAACATGCAAAGGCAATTTCCATTGACAAAAAAAAGGGCACGAGATACATCAATGATGTACTTTTGGTTTAATGACACTTCTTAGGATCCTTGATATCCTTGCCCATATTTTTGGTAGCAGGTTTGTCATTTACAGTCTTGTTCTTTCTCTTGACCTTTCTAGCAAACATGCTAACTTGATCGAGATCTTTGAAGGGTAAAAGAATGAGCTCATAGTAGATGCTTTAATACAACCTTGTGTTTCATCATTAAGGACACATCTTCTAATGAAGCATCAATCATCAAGGGTTTTCTCCCAAACTCCATAGTGTAATCTGCACTTCTAGTGCTGCTAGCACAACCTATACCCCTTTCTCCATCTTTATCTTTCCTCTTCACATTTCATGGGGTAGCATTTTTGATAGAGCAATTCTTTGAATTGGCGCCATGAGATATCTTGATGCTCATATCTTAAATGACTTTTGCTAAGTTATAGCCTCCATTTCTTCAGATATGCAAATGAGAAGATATCTTAGGTTTAATATTCATAAAGATTGAAGTAGGTCTACAACTAATTTACCCAAGCATCAAGCTTCTCCACTTCAATCACTCAATCAAGGTAGGGATGTCAATCTTCACCTCTACCTTGAAGGGTTGATGTCTCTTACTAAAAGAAGGCCCAAGATCTTTGACTATTGAGTCATCTTCTTGCCTATCTGCGTTCTCACTATTTTCTTTCTCTTGTGATGGTGAGATTTTTCTCCAGGAACAATCCTTCTTGAGTTCTTGATTCGATTCCAAAATCTGCAGCATAATATGCTTTCTCAACATCCCATCATTAACGCCATCTGTTGTTAAAGGTGTGACACTTGATTTGCCAAGTTGTTAGAAGTTTCTCTTTGATTGGTTGACATCATGATTTCCCCTTGCCTTCTTGAGGTTTATTTTAGGGAGAAGAATGATTCTACTTTCTTATAAACACTCTTTGCTCGCACTATGCACCAAAGGCTTTCTTTGAACCTAGCTCTTTGATATCAAAAGCCTAATTCATGAGTTGCTCTATCAAGGAGACCACATAGAGTGACGCAAGGTGTACTATGGATTTTTTGTGGAGTTAGAAAGTAAATATGTAATTTCATTAATGGAGAAAACTATGCAACATACAAGGAGAAAGAAACATGTCATTGAATCTTTTTTCTTTAACCATCCAACTCCATGTTCTCTTTCATGTCCTAAGACTCTACAACACAATCACTTTACTAAAGTAAAAAAAACTCCTATCAATCTTGTTGACAACCTCTTGTAGTCCCTCAAGCCTTGCCCTACTTCTCTATAATGATGGGAAAGATTAACTACAACATTTGCTACATTTAATGCAATAGGCAAACATTTGTCATAGGAAGTGCCATACATTTGTCATAGGAAGTCTTGACTTTAAATGAAAAAGTTATAAGGCATGAAGCTCTCTATCTGCGAATTTGCATCTTTTGGCTATCATCATTAGTGTATGCAACAACGTCATAGGAGAGGGTATTGAATACAATCACATTAACATAACATAATCAATTTATTCTTTTGCTAAGATGCTTGATACGTTATCTTATTTTTTGACAAGACAATAAATGAGAAAATAAGGAAGGCAAAGAAATGATATCATATTGATACAAGATATCTTCGGATTTAGAAACTAAATAATATAATTAATGAATTTAAACATACAAACTCAAGACTAACAATTCATGGATCACAAATCAAAATAAATATTTATTTCCTTTTGATCCATGCTAGAAGACAAGTAGAATCCGTTCAGATGATGATTTAGGCTTCGTTTTGGACGGCTTTTTTACTGCTTCTTAAAGTGGCTTTCTTGTAAAAAAATTTAATTATGTACAAAAAAGCCGCTTTAAGAAACAGTAAAAAAGCCGTCCCAAACAAAACCTTAGTAATAGTCTAATCAAAATTATGCATTGAAATTTAAAATCATAAAAAGACAACATGTTTTGATTGAAATTTAAACTACAATAAGAAAATTAGATTGGCTCTAGATTCAATTATGCAAGTACCAAGTACTAAAATTGCCGACAAATTGAAAAAGGAAAAACTTCGTCAAAATTAAAAATTCATGACTCTAGTTGGTACAAGAAAATTGCTTCCATCAAAGCTTGATAACAACCACTTGCACGACACCGGAAAGATCTACATCCAACCAGTGCTGAGGCACAGAGAAAACTAGATAGTCAGGAAATTATCGTTGGAAAATTATTTTTACATGCAGAAGGAACACTTATTTATTAACACAGATCTCCTAAAGAAATTTGAAGATAAGGTCTATGTTCAGTCCTGGAGAATCATCAAAATTCTATACCCTATCCGAAGAATCATTAAATTTTGAATGTGACCAACATTTTCCTGCCACCATTTTACTTTTATTTGCTTATTTATTGGGAACTATCTTCTTACTTGAATCCTAAACTAGGTATCTACATTTTAGTTGGAATTGCAGTTCAGAAGTGTTACATTATGTTCTCAATCATCCTAGCTTTCATTTTATTTTATTTTTTTTTAAATTTTAAAGTATGTTTTTTTCTTTGAAAAGAGCATATTCTCTCTTAAAATACTTTGTGTTTAGTGATCATAATAATGTGAATTTATCTGCTTTGGCTCAAATTGATGTATTTCGTTTAATAAAGAAACAATAGACAATATAATGCCATGCTGTACTTATTATGCTACGATGGACAACTAATTCATTGTTGCTTAGCTACAGAAAGCTTTGTTTTGAGATACAATCGCTCTTCTCAGTACCAACAAATGTATGTCAGAACTTTTCCATTAATCTATTTGATGAAAGACTGAGATAACACTGATATTTGATAATCATTCTATTTCATTTTTTTTTAATCTATTTCTTTATGTTCTCAAGTCTTTGATCTGAAAGTGCTGGTCCATTTTAAAATATCAACCATGCATGAATAATATATACATAAAAACAGAAAAAAATTAGTTCTTCCTAACTTGTCTTTCCTTGTCAAAAAGGGCCTTGGAATTTCGAGGATCTCAAAATGTCTTCTTGAAGTTGCAAAGACTGAACACAAGCAATTGGTATGCCCCTTTCATCTTTTCGTATTATATGCTCCTGTTTTATTTTATGAAAAGGGGAAGTTCTGCTTTGCATTGTTTATAACTTGAAGAAATTTCCAGTTCATAGGATGAGACAATTCTTCCATTTAGCTGGCCAAGGGAACACTCCATGAATTTAATATCTCACCGCTTTCTGGCTATGGTACTTTTTTATATCTAATTTCTTATTTAAATTCCAAATTGCTAAAATAGAATTGCATATTTGAAGAAGATTGCGATGGTGAAATGGAATTAAGAGAGAAAAGCAAAACAACATAGGGATCAATTATGTTTTTATGAAAGCTGAGTAAGGGAGAAAGGGCAGGAGGCAGTGGATACCCTCCAACCTGAATTTGGAGTACTATTGGTACTTATCAAAAGAGGTAAAAAAAAGGAACCTCGGGGAGGAAGGGGAGCAATTATGTTTTTTTTTTTTTTTTCTTTACTCACATTCTCCTGATATAAAACTAAGCATTTTATATAGATGTGGAGATGAATCCATAAATATTAAAATTCCTATAAGCATACATAAAAGCCTAACATGTCATAATACATGAAATTAAGCAAAACAAAATGAAACACTCAGCTCTAGTGCTCTATATGATCTAATATGATTGAAAATCCTAAGCAAAATAAAGTTAAAACCTTAAATATCGAGGTGTCTTTTGGTGTAAATGGTTGGAATTTTATTATGAACTCCAAATTCAGCATGCTTGTCTAGAAATACTCTCAGGATGGGTGACCTTCTAGAAAGTTATACTAATATGACAAAATTGTGAGACAGTTTGGCTAATACGGACAATATGTTGATTATTGAGAGTTTAGGCTGTTACAAATAGTATCAGAACAATACATCAGTCGAAAGATGAAAATTAAGTATCATATAGGATAAAGAGCTATACACCATGGGAGTGTGGGCTCCGAAAATTCGGCCCCGGCCTCCGCTCGCTTTTCTTATTCGGCGAGGGAGTTATAGAGTGTTACATGGCAGGAGCTATCTCTTTAACATGTAGGAGCTACCTTTAGAATCCTATATACTTGATGGATGGTTTTGTGATAAGGATGCTGACAAGGATGTCAACTATTTGAGTGGGGTGGATTGTGAAACCCCTTAAGTAAAATGAAGCTAAACCCTTTAACATCGAGGCAACTTTTTGTGTAAATGGTTAGAATTTCATTAGGAACTTTAAAGTTAAATATGCTCGTATAGGATCACTTCTAGGATGGGCTACTTCCTAAAAACTTACAAAAACCAAATAAAATCGTGAGGCCTTTGGGCCAAAGTAGACAATATCTCAATGATTGAGACTTTAGGTTGTTACATATGAATGATTAATGACTTAATGAAGATCGTGCATCAATTCCCTTGCTTTGCTATGCCCTCTTCTCCGAAGGGTTGAAGGAGGCTGCAATGTTGGTGAAGTCATTAGAATAGGATCATGTATAAGTCATATAACTACAGAAAGAGGATGAAGGGATACAAGCAGATTTTCAACTTTGACGCTAGGTAGTTCAAAAAAGCATGCTCTTTTAATATCTAAACTTATAGCAACATAAAAAAGCATGTTCCTTCAATATCAAAGCAAGTTGGATCATCAATAGACTAAGCAAAGGAGTTGTAAAGATAAGTCAATGAAGTTAACCTATGGTAGTGATAGTGGAAGAAAAATGGGATCAATTTATGTCTCTTAATGTGCTAGAAGTAGAATTGCAACAAGATTCGTCACTGGAAGCTGAAAAAGGTCATCAAATTAAGTTTCATATGGTGGCACATCGACTAAAGGTACATAAATAAATCAATAAAAAAATTTAGATAATTGTTTCCTAAGTTTGAGTACTTAACCGTTCTTATTTTTTTCATTAAGATTTAGGTCATCTTCAATAATTTTATAGTCACTGTAGCAACCTTCAAAAACAATATCCCCATAAACTAACAAGCTCCACGCATGATCATGACCTTATGTCTTGTGATTTTGTTAATACATTAGGGAACAAAGCATTTTCAATCTTCTTGATCAAATCCATATTACGGTGTGTAATAGTATTAGGTTTAATCATATATCAGACGGTTGAAAAATATTTTAGTGTTGAAATATCAAGTAGTTGCTCTGCACCCATAGGCCTGGTTTGGAAACTAGTTTGATCATTGGTAATGCAAGCCCAAAGTAGTTGGAAAAATAAGTCAATGAAGTTAATCTACGGTAGTGATAGTGGTATAAAAGTGGGATCAGTTTATGTTTCTTAATGTGCTAGAAGTAGAATTGCAACTAGATTTGTCATTTGAAGCTGAAAAAAATCACCAAATTAAGTCTCATATGGTGGCACATCAACTAAGGGTATTGTTAGACTGGTCCTCTCGGACCAGCCACAGTTGGGCCGGTCCCTCATGGATCGGCCAATTATTTATTGGGGCGAAACCCATTCGCCTGTTGGAGGAAATCCCACCCCTTGGGGGTGGGGCCCAGGGGGATTTTCAAATAGGAGGGGGCTGGTTATGAGGGGGGGGGGTGTGGGAGGGTTGTTTTGGACATCGATTAGGTTTTGTATGCTTTAAGTAGGTTTTTTCCCAAGGTGAGGGTTATGTTATGTTTGGGCTGAATTTAGGGTTTTTAAAGTAGTGAGGGCTCTTGCCTGCCGTCTATAGAATTGGGAGAGCCAGATCTTCCTCTCCAATTGAAGATCCAACAGTATCTTGCTATTTTCTTTCATATTTATTGCAATAAAAAATTGTGTGGTGTGTTCTTCTTCCCAAATTCTTCTTGCAGTTCAGTGATTTGGTGGAAATTGCATCTACTTCCTATCAGGTACATCAATAAATCAATTGAAATTTTTAGATAATTGTTTCCTAAGTTTGAGTACTTAAGACTCCTGCTAGATCAAGCTCTGCACTTGTTTTTCCTCATTATGATTTAGGCATCTTCAATGATTTTCTAATCAATATAGTAACCTTCAAAAACACTATCCCCATAAACCAACAAGCTCCGCCAATGTTCATGACCTTATGGAACTTGTTGATTTGGTTGAGCTTGTGATTTTGTTAATACAATAGAGAACAAAGCATTTTAATTCTTCTTGATTAAACCCAATATTAAGTCGTGTAATAGTATTAAGTTTAATAATATATTAGTCGGTTGAAAAATATTTTAGTGGTAAAATATCAAGTAGTCACCCATAGGCCTAAGCTTTTGGGTTGGAAACTAGTTTGATCATTGGTAATCCATGCATAAAAGTAGCTTCCCGCCTCCCCCCCTCCCCTTAATTTATACTCAACAAATGTTATTAGAGTCAGTGGTTCAAAGCAAGGTTGAAGATGGGGTGAATCTCATGGAAGCTCATGTGGTTGAGTGGACTTTAAGTGTATGATATTTGACAAGGTTGGAAAAATTGCTTAATGGAGATTTACATGTTTACACTCGATGGAAATGTCAATAAAATTGATGAGCATGCTTATTTTAGTTGTTCTAGTTTATTTCACATTTTTCAATTATGTTATTTTTTATATGCCTATGATGAATAATTATGAGAATAGGATCCGAGCTCATTCATCGAATAATTTTACTTGATTGGTAGGAATGAGCAATTTTTTTGAGTTTATTGTTCATTACCTAAATTGCATTATGGTCTTGTTTAAATCTAGGTAAGCCAAACACGAAATCCATTGTAATCTCCTCTCTCTTCCATTCCAAAGTAAAAAAGATGTTGCATTAGTCCGTCTTGACTATTTCATAAGTCAAGCATTTGGCTACAAAATCTGTATTATAATTCTTCATGCTGAAACACTAGAAAAACTACTTAAGATCTTGGTACCTTTTAGTACTCTTTGGATGAACATGATATAGAGTGGTGTGCGCTTCTTGGACTATCTCTGGCATGAGTCTTGCATGATTAATAATACATACTCGATCTTTAAATCTCAGTGTATTCTTTTGGATCAATCCATTTTTAACCTTTTCTCCTCTTCATCATGATAGTTTCACAGAGGTACTATTTCAAGTTCAATTTGCTCCATCTCAAGTATTGACTATTGCTCTTATGTAATCATCCAAGTTGGATAAGTTAAAATTTTCATACTCAATACATATGCAACCATACTAGATTTGACTGTGATATTGAATCTGTAAATCAAAGCTATTTATCAACTCAATCCATTGCATTTAATGTGGGGCCCAAAAACTTTTCAGCAGAACAAGAATCTTTCAGCTCTCCTGTGGGGCCCAAGACTTCCTTTATCACCTATAGGAGAAGAGGTTTTAGGGGGAGCTCTTTGGGAAAGATGTAAGGGGCATTTATTAAGGGATTTGGGCTGATTTGAATTCAAATTAAGTAGGGAAGTAGGAAGGTTTATATAAGGGTTAATAGGGTTGTTTTATTTTATCATGTTATGTGTGTTTGTTGTAGTTTTCTTTGGAGTTGTTCCTAGCGGTGTTTAGGGTTTGTGGAGAGCCGATCTATCTCTCGAATAGTAGATCAACTTGTATTTTGATTTGTTGTGTTTAAATAAACATATTTCTTGCTATTTTTGCTGTGTTTTATCTTGTTCTTGTTGTTTTTGCTGTGTGGAGGACAAATTTCTATCAACATTGCTCGAGTTTAACTCCTCTTAGGTACAATTGTAAAAGTATTATTTAAACTCATATGATTAATAATGATCTTATAATGAACACTATAAAGATAATGTCTCTAGATCTTAAATGTGAAAATAATTGTTGTCAACTTTAAATCATGAGTGGGATCATTCTTCTGATACACCTTAAGATGTTTAGAAGCATAAACTATGACTCTACTGTGTTGTATTAGAACACAACCTAAATCTTGATATGAAGTATCATTAGTGTCTGAATGAATGATGGAAATAGGACCTAACACTAAGCAATTCTCATGCTTCTAAAAAAATTGTTTTCTAAAATCAAACTACACAAACTTAATAGACTTTTGAGTCAATCTAGTCCAAGGTGTAGTTATACTAAAAAAACCTTTAGTGAATATGATATAATTGCTAGCTAGACTGAGAAACTAATCTCAATAAAGTTTCTTGGTCTCGACCAATCCAATATTTCCTTGGCCTAAGTTGGATCAACAAAAATTTTAGTTCCACTGATAATGTGTCCAAGGAAAGCTATCTCTCGGCCTCTCAAAGTAAAAACTCATATTTAGGGAATTTTATGTAAATCTTATTCTCTCTTGAACATTCAATGCTACTTTTAGATATTGTGCATTTTTGGAGTAGATCAGCATATCATCAATAAATGCAATCACAAAATAATCTAAACAATATTTGAAAAATCTATTCATAAGGTCCTCAAAAGTAGTTGGGAATTGGTCCACCCAATTGAGATCATGGGAAATTCATGATGATCATATCAAGTCAAAAAGTCGTCTTAAGCACATTATCATTCTTGATCATCAACTTGTGGTTAACCAAATCGATGGTTAGTCGTAAAAAACACAAGAGAACTTTGTAGCTTGTCAAATAAATTATCTATGTAAGATAGATGATACTTATTCTTCATGGTTATCATATTCAACTCTCTGTAGTTAATCGACAACTTGATGTTTCCATCTTTTATCTTCATGAACAAAATTGATGCTCTCCAATGTAAAACACTAGGCATGATGAATCCTTTGTCAAGCAATTCATGTAATAAAACTTAAGCTCTTGGAATTCAATCATTACAATGGAGGGGGGGGGGAGGGCGGTGAATTAATAGTTTTAAAAATTCTTAAAAAAAAAGTATAATCTTTTTGAAATATTTTAAAACTAAAAACATACGATCACCCTCAAGAAAATAAGTGCATAAATTAAAGTGCAGAAATATAATAAGAAAGAGCACACCAAATTTGATATTGGTTCGGTCAACTTGATATATGTCAACTCCCCGGAGCCTCTCCTTCGAATATTGAAACTCAGTGACTCTCCTTTTACTCCCACAGTAAGGTGGAGAAGCTTGAATAAAACTCCTTTCCACCGACCCCGGTTAGGCAAAAAACCTAACCTCTGTTTGCTTCCCTCTGAAGCAAGTAGAGAACCTTGATTGATTACTAAATAAGACCTTCACAGAACCACCAAGGAACTAGGGACGATGGCTAGAGAAGATGACTCAGATCCTTTCTTGGAGTAAGCTTTGTGAATCCCTCACAAACTCTCCTTCACAAGATTCTCTCTCTCTCTCTCTCTCTCTCTCTCTCTCTCTCTCTCTCTCCCCCAATCTCTCCCTCTCCTTCTCTTGGATCTCTTAGATAAGATAACAACAAAAGATATTCTCTTAAATAAATAAGAGAAATTATAAAAAAGGGCTCAAAATTTTCCCTAATTTGTAACTTTGCGTCAAAAATAGTCCAGGATGATCGACAAATCATCCTATATGATCAGAGTATTTTCAGCCCTTTTAGCCTGGCTGATCTGGGAGAGCTGGTTAATTAAAAGCCTTATTTGTTCTGATCATCCAGAATAATATGGACATCATCATGTACGATTAGTTTAAATCCATACATATCATCCATCACATCATTCTGGTCTTCCAGATCATACATGTTGGAAGATGAAGAAATATAACTTATTATCTAGGACGATTCTTGAATCGTCTCGAACAATTAATTCAAAAAAAGGGATTATCATCTAGAACATCATTCTGGTCATCCAGGTGATACACCTGAATGATGGAAAATTTTAATTGATCATTCAGAATATCATTCTGGTCATCAAAATGATCAAGGAGGAGATGAGGATTTTTCTAACTGATTGTCTAAGATGATCCTACAATCGTCTAAGATGATAATCAAACCTTAATTACTTTCCTTAATCACCTAACTAATTTAGGCATGATTGAAATGAATCGTCCAGGATAATATGGGATCATCCTGTCCGATTTCTAAAATTATTAACATACCTAAAAGAGTTGGCGGCTGATTCTTTCTGATTTGAATTTATCGTCTAGGACGTTGTTAATATCCACCAGGATAATTTTGTTTAATTCAGTTGTCTTAACAATGATGCCCTAATTAGAGTTTCTATTTTTAATTGATCATCCAGGAAGATTTTGGATCATCCCGAACAATATGATCAAAAACAAAAAAACTCTAAAACATTTAGAATTTCTCCCCCTGAGTTTGTGTGCAATGTTACTTAGCATCAGGATCCACTTCATCATATTTGACTCAAGAAAAGGTAAAAGTACTTAAAGTATACTTATAGACTAATTCAGTCTTAATATACCTAATCTTGAGCTGGTTTGATTTGCAATTAATCTTGTGGACCTAAAACATTAGTAGGAAGGATAATTATAGTGAAATAGAAGAACCAAAAATGTTTGTTATCATTAACATTATAATCCTTAAATCTGGGTTTGTAATAATCTCCCCCTTTTTGATGATGGAAAATATTTGTCAGGAAATTTAACTCAAGAAAATTAATCAAACATAAAGTAAAGGAGAATAATATGAACCAAGCAATGCAAATTTTACTAAAAACAAATAAGTGGTATAAACACTAAATAACAGTAGTACAAAAAAGTACAGTATAACAAAACAACACTGACACATTAACACTAACACTACTCCCCCTTTTGACATCATAAAAAGGATGAGGAAACAGAATAGAAATACAAAGTAGAAAATATAAACTATAAATTAACAATAGTACAAAAGTATCACATAAAAACCATCACAATAAAATGTTTATAAGTACAGAGGGCCCTGATCAGGTGAAGGAGGAGGTGATGGTGGCTAAAAAAGATAGTGGATGGAAGTAAACTACTTCCCAAACCAGGTCATATCCTAGTCATGCTACTGTTGCTAGTGTGTCACATACATATCAAATCTAACAATGTTCGCTACATGTAGGTTCTCATGTGCAGCAATATAAGAGTTAAACCTAGCCTCCCACTAGTCAAACCACTCCACCAGCTGATCCAACTATGAGTGCTTGTGGATAGGAACAACTATAAGAATAGGTACATAAAAAGTTTCCTCTTCAGCTCCCTTAGCCTCCTCATGCCACAGATGGAGACGAGTGCTGTAAAGAATATGGAAGGAGCTGTTGGTATAGTAGATAGGCTAAAAATTTGGTGGGGCAGGATATTGAAGATTATATTTAGTTTCTAGGATAAAAGCTATGATGTGTCATAAGGCAAGGTTTTGCTTTCTTTTGTGTCTTGGATCCCTAATACTAGTTATGTACTCAATTTATCGAAAGAGAATATCAGCTGCATTGAACTCCCTATGGCCGTTATGTAAAAGATGGTGATTGAAAGGAGGGGATTGATATGGACACGATCACCAACCTTTGGGATTACTGAGGTGTGAAGAACAAGTTGGATCATCCTAGAATCTTTGACTAAGGTGCTAGACGCCCCATCATGATAGGAGACATTTTTGTTTCTCAATAGGTGGTTGACAGGAGCCCAATCAAAATCATGATCTGAAGAAAAGGTATGAAGCTTGTCTCTAGTAGTAGAAAGTTGGAGGAGTTTGTGGCAATCTTGATATGTAATCTCTATGGGATGTCTGTGGACATAGGATTATAGGGTAGTTTGGGAAGCATTTATCCTAAGGTTAGTAAAGAACTCGTAAAGGAGTTCAGAATTGAATAGGTAGGCTAGTGTCAAAATAAAGGTGAGAGAGGAATGAGTGAAAGATCCAGTACCGATAGTTTTGTAATGAAGATAGGTAGGTTGGTCAGTCACCTTAGTAAAATGACAGACACCCTTGAGGAACTGTCGGTCTCCATCATGGACCATTTTCCACCCATAATTGATAAGAATTGCAGAGTCTGGGTGGGAGAATAGAGAAAATTAAAGTTTTGAGGGTGAGAAAACTCTTAGAAATTTGATGTTTACAAAGAATCAACCACATTATTTAGGATGATCGCATGATCATTCAAGACGATCACACAAATTTATGATGTTTGGGATGATTGGTTAAAAAGATAAGCATATCATCCATGATGATCCAACATCAATTAGGATGATCAGATATAGGAGATCATCCTGAGGAGTCATGCTAGATTACCTTTGATAAAATAGATCATCCAGGATGATTAGGTGGATCGTCTAAGATGACCAACAATAATAGATCATACCTGTTGAATTTAAAATATGTAACCATTTTTGCCATACAAATCATCCAGGATGAACAGGTGTATCATCCAGGACGATCATAAATAATTGAGCAGAATTTGATCAGATCATCCATGACAATGTGGATCATCTAGGACGATGTCAAATGATTGAGTCAGACCAACCGTTAGATTGATGATATAGGGTGATTTGATGATATCGTCCAGGATGATATGAATATTGTCTAGGATGATGTGATAAAAAATTGAAGATTTTGATGATGGAAGGAGGTGATCAGAAGAGGCCCTAAAACATAAAAAGCTAGGAAAAATCAAATATAAAATAATGAAAAGATGAAAAAAAGAATGAAAAATATAGTTTTTTTTATCAAAATAAGAATATGATAAACTTTCCATTTGATTGAATTAAAAATTTATAAAAAATGAATTAACATCGCTAAAATTCAAAAAATAGTTGAATAACTGATCTTGTAACCCCAGTTCGGACTTCTTATAGAGCAAACCATCTTTTTTGAAAATAAAGATCTAACTTAGAAAAAAGCAATCATATAAGAAAAAGTGATATGTTTAAAACTTTATTCCAGAAAACCTATCTCATATAACAATATAGCAAAGTAATTCATCACTATCATAAGTTTCAAAATTAAGTTTTTGAAAATATCAAGTGACACATGAATTCTTCTAAGATTTAAAGGTTTGAAAGAGAAAGAAGCTTAATTTCTTGCGGGCTCATTTTGTGCCTCTTATCAATTGGTTGGGACACTTTGCTCATCTTTTAATTTTTGATACACTTTGTATATCTTTCAAATTTTTTGACGATCATTGCACATCTTTTCAATTTTTCTTTTTTTGGGCTCATTTTTTGCTTCTTGTCATTTTTGCAAGATAGCATCATTTCAAAATATTTAATACTCTTAGTTGAGAGAATATCTTTCAGATATTAGATAAAAAAAACTCACTCTCTAATATAAGAAAGAGTAAACAACAAAGAAGAATTAAATTCATATGATAAATGCAATCCATGATTAAGAAAGCTTGAAATTGATTTAATAACTTTAAACACTATTATATAGGATGGATTACTGTAACAAGAAAAAAAAGATCTCAATTGCAATGTCTAGTTTTTAATTTAAGATAGACTATTGTTTAGAAAAGAAAATTACACTACTAAAAAGAGTTAGAGAAAGGAAAAAAATCAACTGTGTTTCTCCCTTTAATTGATTTTGGGATATGAATCAATGATTACAAAATTTTAAAAATAAAAATAAGGCATAAATATCAAATAAGCAGTGATCAAAAGAAAAACTAAAGAACCAAAAGAAAGGTTAAAACTAAAAATATGAAAAATAATAACAAGTAAACAAGAACAAAACAAAGTCCAGTGATTTAGTAAAGACGTCAGCTAGTTGGTTTTCAATTGCTACATGGTTTAACTCAATGTCTCCTTTGGTAGCATGGTTCCTAAAAAAATGATGCCATATGTCAATGTGTTTGGTCCTTGAATGTTGGATAAGATTTTTAGAGATGCAAATGACACTGGTGTTATCACTTAGAATTGAAATTGTGCCTATAGATAATCTTAAATCCAGAATTTGTTGCTTTAATCAAAGGACTAGAGCCACACAAATTCCTATGGTAATATACTCAGCTTCAGTACTAAAAAATGCAATATAGTTTTATTTTCTATTGGACCAGGAGACTAAGGACTGCCCTATGAATTGGCAAGTTACAAAAGTGCTCTTTCTATCCACCCTACAAAATCATAATCAGAATATCCAATATTCTCAAAGGAAGTGTTGTGCCTAGGAAATCATATTCCTAAGTTTTAGGTCCCTAAGATATATCTAATGATTCTCTTAACTACATTCAGGTGGGATTCTTTAGGTTTAGCTTAAAATCTAGCATAGAGACAAACATTAAAGACTATATCAAGTTAGCTAGAAGTCAAGTAATGAAGTGATCTAATCATTTCTCTATACTTATTTTGATTAATATATTTTCTATTTGAATCATTATCTAACTGGACACTAGAGCTCATAGGAGTGTTTATTAGCTTGGATTTATCCATTTCATATTTCTTTAAGATGTTCGTAATGTACTTTGATTAGTTAAGAAAGTTTCCATCTTCCAATTATCTTATGCTAAACCCTAAAAAGTAGGACAATTCTCTCATAATACTCATCTCAAAATCCTTACTCATTATTTTAGAAAAATCATTACAAAAATTTTTATCAGAAGATCAAAAAAGTATATCATTAATATAGATCTGAATAATGAGTAACTCATCTCCTATTTTTCTCAGAAAAAGGGTGGTGTATACGCTCCCCCTAACAAACTCTCTCTTTAGTAGGAATATGCTAAGCCTCTCATCCCAAGCTCTGGGTGCCTATTTTAATTCATATAAAGCCTTTTCTAATTTGTAAACATGATTTGGAAATTGAAAACTCAAAACTTAGGGGTTGCTCTACAAACACATCCTATTTTATTACCCTATTCAAAAAGGTACTTTTGATATCCATTTGAAAAAGCTTAAATTCCTTATAATAGGCAAAGGTTAATAGCACTCTAATGGTTTCCAATCTAGCTATAGGGGAAAAGGTCTCCTCAAAATCAATCCCTTCTATTTGGTTGTATCCCTTAGTCACTAATCTATCCTTATTCCTAACCATCACACTAGAATAATTCATTTTATTCTTAAAGATCCATTTGATTTCTGCTACACATTAATTCTTATGTCTTTCTACTTACTCTCAAATATCATTGCTCACAAATTGGTTTAGTTTTTCTTATATAACTAGGATTTATAATTCATTAGAAAGGGCTTGATTGATGTCGGTGGGTTCAGTCATTAAGATAAAGGTAGAGTGGTTTACTTCCTTCCTAAGTCTATGCCTAATTCTAACACCTTTAGAAGGGTCTTCTAAGATCAATTCTTTGGGACGACTCGAAGAATATCTCCAATCTCTAGGCAAAGTGTTTTGAGGTTCTACCCTTTCCTCCAGATATGTAGTTTCTACTTCTTAGATAATCTCACCTACTCCATCAATGTTTTGAGGCTCTACTCTTTTCTCCAAATTTATAGTATCTACTTCTTGGGTAATCTCTCCAACTTCATTTTCTTCCTTAACTCTATACTTCTTAGGATCGTATTCATCAAAAACTACATGATTAGTCTCCTCCATCACTAATATTCTCTTGTTAAACACACTAAAGGATTTCCCCACACTTAAATATCCTAAGAACACTCCTTCATCTGATTTTGGGTCAAATTTTTCTAAGAGTGATTTCCCATTATTAAGAATGAAAACCTTACAGCCAAAGGCATAGAGGTCTAAAAGGTTGGGTGTCCTACTCTTAATGATCTCAGAGGATGTCTTATTCAGTTTAGATCTAACATTCACCTTATTCAATACATAATAGGCTGTGTTTACCGCTTTAACCCAAAAGTATTTTGGAAGTGAATACTCAACAATCATGGATCTAACGGCTTCAACTAAGGTCTTGTTCTTCCTTTTAGCTATCCCGTTCTACTGAGGGGTCCTAGAAGCTGAGAAGTTGTGACTAATCTCTTGATCTTCACAGAAAGTTCCAAATCTTACATTTTTAAACTCTCCACCATGGTCACTATGAATGGTCAAGATCTCACAACCTAGCTTTTTCTGAATCCAAGTGGAGAAGGAATTATATTCATCAAGAGACTCACTTTTATGTGACAAAAATATATTACAAATGAACCTTGAGTAGTCATCAACAATCATAAATCCATAGACTTTTGTTCCTAAGCTTTTAGTGCTAATGGGTCCAAATAAATCTATGTGAAGGACTTCTAAAGGTTTAGAGGTGCTAATGTCCTTAATGGAATAGAAAGAGGATTGAACTTATTTTCCTAGTTCTCAGGCATCACACAGGTGATCCTTAGTGAACTTAAGCTTGGGGACACCTCTAACTACGTCCTTTTAGGTTAATCTTCTAAGGGTTTTAATGCTAGCATGACATAACCTCCTATGTCACAACCAAGACTTATCAACAATAATTTTTAAGCAAAATGAAATAGAACATTAAATGTTCTTTAAATAAAGCATGTAAATAATATTGATCCTTTTTTCCTACAAAATAATATTATTATTCAAACTAATGATGAATGCATTTGATAAAAATTTTATGATAAAGCTCTTATCACAAAGCTGACTGATGCTAAGCAGGTTGTGTTTTAGTCCATCTGTAAGTAAAATATTTTTAATCAAAAAGGTTATTGGAGTTTTCGATTATACCTACACTCACCCAACTCTTTCCTAGTGGTGTTGTCTTCGAGAGTGACCTTGCCTCTAGCCCTAGCCTTCAGCGAGATGAATTAATTAGCATCTTTAGTTATGTGTCGAGAGCATCTACTATCTAGGTAGTACGTGCTCTCATAAGGTCTTTGGTGAGAGCATACCTACAAAATCATCAAACGTCAGATTTAGAAACCTAAATAAGTTTAGGTTCCTTCTTATGGAAAGAAGAATGCAATGAATGTGTGTTATGTTGTGAATCATGCAATTTGGGTCTCCATCCCCAATGTGAATTATGGTGAATAGTGCAAGTTTGGGAAATGTGTTCTAGCATGCCAAATGAAAAATATATCACACATAAAAAAGTTAAATAGTCTATTTAGGCTATAAAGGCTCTTCATAGGTTTCAAAACTTTTGGCTTTGGAGCTGGATTAAAAAATTATTCAAGTATGAGTGGAGTCCTATTTTCCTCAAGTGCTTTTAATTCAACTTTAAAAAATAAGTTAGCACTTTCTAATACAGCAGTGTTAACTTTCAAATTAACTCTCAAATTCATCAATAAATATTTTAAAATCATTCTTAAGTTGAGTATGGGATGCTTTCAATGCATCATGCTTAATAATTAAATCAGAATGTTTTTTATTTAACTCATCAAATTCATCAAGTAATGACATGTGATTGCTATCAAGTATAGAATGATCTTTAAGCAAAACTTTATACTCTTTTTATAAGTTTGAAAATTCTAATTTCAGGCTAGCATGTAATTTCTTAAGTTTTCTATACGATGAATGATGTTTTTTTAGAAAAAATAATTGATTGTAGGTTAGCTCATATATCTCTTCTTGGTCAGACTGACTGAGATGATCATCCTCCATCAAATATAAGTTTGTAGTCTCCTCTTTAGCTTCAGTCTCAGAGGAGTAGGGCATAGAATGTTCCCAAAAATGCCTTTTGAATCTTCTTCTTGTCCTTTCTAAACTTGGATTTCTCCTCACCCCTCTCCTTACATGGGTGAGCCTTAAGTGTAAGACAATCAGCTTTTACATGTACTGACTTCCTGTATTCAAAACAATTCACATCAGAAGAATTTTTAGAATTATTGATGCTCTTACTTTTATTCCATTTTTTATGGTGCTTTTATTTCTTCTTTATAAAGCTTTTGAATTTCCTAATGATTAAGGAAACATCATCACTTTAAGATCTAGAAGATTAAGTATCCATTTCATTAGCCTTCAACACCAAAATGATTTCCTTTTTTTCTCACATGCATTAAGTTGTCTTTGGTTCACTCCTTACTTGTAAGAAATGAGTGAATAAATAAGTTATCAATAGAATAAGTATTCAAATCATTGGATTTAGTGATAGTAATTATCTTAACATCAAAGGAAGAGGGTAAACATCTCATGATTTTGTTAAATTTCTCATAGTTAGTGACTTCTCTTCCTAAGGCATGTAGGGTGATGATAATTTATGTAAACCTAATAAATATTTTAGATATTGACTCACTAGGTTTCATATGAAATAGTTCATAGTTGTGAAACAAGATATTCAATCTAAATTGCTTAACCTCAATTATGCCTTCATAAGTGGTACAAAAGTTATCTCAGATTTCCTTACTAGTTTTATAAGTTGAGACATGCATGTAATTTTTAGATTTCAGTGCACAAAAAAAAATATTTAGCATTATGTTGTACTAGATCCATATCATCAAAAGTCGATTCATTAAATGGAAGTTCAATTTTTATGACATTGATATTATGTTTTGGTGCAAAATATTCATCCTTAACAAGCATCTACATACAATAATCTATAGATTATAAAAATATGGACATGCTTGTTTTCCAGAAATCAAAAGGTATATTATCAAATTATGGTGGTCGGATAATAGAATACCCTTACACATCTCAAAATTTACCCTAATTTGAACCTTGCCATCAAAGATCGTCCAGGATGATCAATAGAACGTCCTATACGATTAGTGCATTTTTTTGCCCTTTTTTAGCCTGGACGATCTGGGAGGGAAGGAAGATTAGAAGCCTTATTGTTCTGATCATCCAGGATGATGTGGACATCATCATGTATGATTAGTTCAAATCCATATATATCTTCTAGTACATCATTTTGATCGTCAAGAGCATACATGTTGGACGATAAAGAAATATAACTTATCGTCCATGATGATTCTTGAATCGTCTCAGACAATTAGTTCAAAATAGGGAATATCATCCAGAACATCATTTTGGTCATCCAGGTGACCAAGGAGGAGATGAAGGTTTTTTCTAATTGATCCTCCAGGATAATCCTGCGATCATCCAAGATGATATGATCGATCAGTCTAACCTTAATTTATTTCCTTAATCATATGACTAATTTATGCATGATTCTAATGAATCATTTAGGATGATATATGATCATCCTGTATGATTTCTAAAAATATTAACATACCTAAAAGAGTTGGCAGCTAATTCTTTCTGATTTAAGCCTATCATCTAGGATAATGTTAATATCCTCCAAGACAATTTAGATATTGGAACATGACATCTATAATCTTGAAGGGTTGTTCATGTTAATGTATTAGGCATGGTTGTAGTAAGGTAGTCTATTTACCATTAACTATTATCAAGTCCAAAAGAACTCCTTCAATATTAAGGCAACCTAACTAAAATATTAAACATATATTGTACAATGTCCTCTCAATCATCAGCTAATTTTACATCAATTTTGTGGAAAATAAGGATACATGGGGTATTCACTCCCTTCCAGTCAAGACATAATTGATACCAAAGATTTGATTCAACCTCTTATATATAAGTTAATATCATCGATTAGTACTCTAATAAATAACCTAATAGATCAAAAATTCTTGATGGATTTATTCTGACCTCTTCCATATATGTTACCATTTTATAATAATACTCTAACAAAAATTTTGGATAGATCAACATCCTTGTTGGATTTCTCTCAATCTCTTTTTCATAAGAAATACCCTCAAGCAACTCTCTAACAAAAATTTTAGGAAGGCACACCCGTAAGATAACCTTGATTAAAAGCTACTAATGGATATGATCCTCACTTTAAAGACTATATAAGGGCAAGTGGTAGATAGGGTCTCCGCTCACAACCCTAAGAAGGCACACTATAAGGTTATAATACCCCAAGACCTAAATTTGAAAGAATTATTTCTTTCATCTCTTAACTAATCTTCCAGAGCTTCTACTAATCTATTAATATAAGTAAATCTAGAGAAGTAACTATAAATTATATATACTAAAATATTTCTATTTTCATTCATCAAAATTTAATTTATAATAACCAAGAGATAAATCAATACGTCTATCAATCAATCCTCCTATATATCCATTAGTTAGTCATCTTATACTCCTAACTATAAAAGAATAAATCAATAATACAAAAAATGAAATAAATCCTAACTCTTGATTTTCCTCACTCAATTGGATCCAGACTCCATGAAAAGTGAGCTAATAACTCAGTAGATTACCAGAATATAAAACTATAAACAATATATGATAATAGAAAATAATTTGCAAGTAGTTAATTAATCCAAATCAACTAAATCATATAGTAGTAAGAACAGTGGAAATCAGTATAAATAATATCAATTCATAAGTGTTATAATATGGGAGCTCGACCTTTTATTTTGATGATTACAAATATCATTGATTAATTATTTAGTTTCTTATGCTTTACATGCTGCATATTTTTTGTATGCATCATTTATATTTCAAGTTCAACATATAAAAAGCATCATCACAAAATAAGAGCTTAAGAAAGGGCTGTGTAGGTTAGACTTGTTTGAAGAGTATATAATTTTATTTTGCTAGAGTTAGTTGTATATAAAAATGGTATATGTTAGCTTTGCAACTGTGCACACACATAAGGGAACGGAAAATAAATATTTTAAATTTTTTACCCAATAATATTATACAAGCCAAATCATACTATATGATCAATTTAAATAAAAATTAATTATAATATTTATTTTGAATAATAGAAAATAAATTTTAAGTATAACTAATCATACTATACAATCAACACATCATACATGACGATTAGTTATTTTCATAAACCCCGTAATTGAATCAAACTTATGTAAAATAGGCAAATTTGAAATTTAAAAATTAAACTATTTATATTGTATGAATATATTCATATTGTATGGTCTCTTATAATATTGTATAATTTAAATGAGGTAATTAAGGAATTAAATTAGATTTGAATAAATTTTAAATCATACTAGATGATCATTTATTATATAGCATGAATCATTAAAATGCTCTTTGCACAAACCTTAGTTAATCCTATTCAATCTGATGTCTAATAACCCAAACTCGACCCATTTTGATAAATGAGTCAATTTTTCAGAATCGAAACTGACTTGTTTCGGATTTGGGTCAACCTGACCTGACCCGCAAACAAGGCAATGCCGTGAGTAGCATCGCGGAAATGACGTCCGATGGCATTGGCGGGTCTTCAGTCGACGTACAATGACAACGAGATGTAAAAGCAGTCATGTGGGAGTCACGGGATGCTACAACATGGTCAGCAGATATGACACGATGGCAGTGAAGCGATTATACGGGCGGGTAGGCGGGTTAGCTGGGCAGCGCAGTAGGGGGTAGCTCAGTTACTCAAGAGGGGAGGGGGTTGCAGGTGGGTCAGCAGGTCAGCGGGACAGCTCAGTCACGAGGGGGGCAGCTCGGTCAACGGGTCAATTTGGGTCATTTTTAGGTTTTCAGGTCAACCCAAACCCAACCCAATTTTTTAAAATGAAATAAAAACTCTAACCCAAACTTGATCTAATTTGGGTTCGGGTTGACCCGAACCCAAATTTGTAATGTCGTGTTTGAGTAGGGTTTTCGGGTTGTTTCAAATATTAATACCCCTATATATAACCTCGAGAGGTGGAATTAAGGTTTCATAATAAGATTCAAATTTAAATTATAAATTTCATATTAAATATCATAGCCAAATCTTGGAAAGAATTATATATGGCCCAGAAGGGTCAAAGTGAAGTTCGACCAAATATCTAGCTACAATAAGGTTCGGGTTCGGGTTAACCCAAACCCAAAATTTTTGTGTCGGGTTTGAGTCATGTTTTCTTATTGTGTCAAGTATTGACACTTCTATATATAACCTCAAGAGGTGGAAATAAGGTTTCATAATAGGGTCTAGATTTAAAATTACAAATTCCATATTAAATATCATAGCCAAATTTAGGAAAGAATTGTACATGGCCCTGGAGGGTCAAAGTGAAGTTCGATCAAATATCTAACTTCAATAATTTTGATGAATTATCATTATTCTCTTATTCAAAGTCTTATCAACAAAGGATATATCTTCGGGAAGGAATAAAATATTATCCATAAACTATTGTTCGAACATGATGATAACAATCATCATTGATTTTGATTTTCCCAAATGAAATTTATTAATTTTTGCAATTTGATTTTTGAAAGGCGCGGTCCTAAATATCCTATGAGCGCATACCCTCATAATTAATTATAGCATTAGAGATTGAGGTCTCTTAAGAATACTCTAGATTAAAATAACAGCAAAAATTTTATTTAGATATTTTTAGGAAAGATATAAAAGGAGGTGAATTTTAGAGTTTTAATAGGGACTAGATCAAATTACAACACTTATTTACAAAGCCAAAAGAGGAGGGATAAGAGGCACTTTGGGATTCTGAAATAATTTAGAAGTACCCCAACCTAAGCTAAACATTGGGCTTTAAGTTTTAGATTAAGAAAATCTTTAATTTAAATTGAATAATTTATTAAAAAATTTGGATTATATTCCTTGAGGTTTGGGTTGTTGCAAACCTGATTCAAACATTGTGATTTTGATGATAAAAAATATTATTATGTATGCACTAAAATTTTGTGTTTGTGTGCACTAAAATTTCAAAAAATCACTCCACCGTTCACTTGCAATTCTGATTAGCTCAATACTAGGTAAACTAGGGTTACCTTTAGTTTTGATTTTATTTTGTATTTTCTCATTCCTTAATTCATATCATATAATTGGGTGGATATCATTACTGAGTAACATTACACACATATAGGGGGGGGGGAGATAAAAATGTTCTTGAGAGAGTTTTTTATTTTAAAGTGATTTGTATTATATAATCTTGGTTTTGTATTATACAAAGTAATTTGTACTATACAATTTTAACTCGTTTTGTATGAAATGTTGTGCTAGGTCAAAACCCTAATCGTCAGAGGTTAAGAAAGTTACCAATTTTATACTTATTGTATAATACAATTTAGTTCATACTATACGCCCTAATATAAATCTTTTTTAATTAATCATGCGATCTTAGGCAATCAAGTCATGGGAAATTATTGTGATTAATCATAATGTATGTTAGTGTTCATACTATATAACTATCCATATACAAAATTGTCCTTCGTATGGATCATACTAAACAAAATACATGATTTTTGTATTGATTATACCGTACGATGTCCATAATGCTGGACGATCACATGTGTATGAAGTTGGCCATCCAAGGATCGTCCCAAATGAATATAAGGAATTTTTATGGATAGTACCATACAATGTTTTGATTGTACTACATGATATCTTATAAAAGTTAAACAGATTGTCTAAAAGATCTTACTGGAAGAGTCAAAATTGAACTGATCATACTGTACGATACATGTATCATTATATATGAACAAAAGACAGATGTCTTAAAATTTATGATTTTTTGAAGCCCGCTATTTAAGGATTTCTAATATTCTTATGAGATATCTTTTGTTATAGAGTTGATATGAAAGAGAGCTTAGAGAAGGAAGAGAGAGGGCTTGGGAGAGAGAGAAATTCTTGTTAGGGGGAGTTGTGAGGGACTCATTAAGATTTCTCCAAGCAAGGTTTCCTTCAGCTTCTTTGAGTTGTATTTTTAGCTCCTTGGTGGCTTTGAGGGAGATCTTCATCAGCTTTAGATCTAGGTTCTCTACCTTACCCAAGCAAGTGAAAAGATTTCAAGATTCTTTGCCTACTTCAAAAGTGAGTAGAAGGATTCCAAGTTTCTCTGCCTACTCCAAGAGGGAGTAAAATGATTCAAGGTACTCTGCCTCATCGGGTTGGTGGAAAGATTTTATAAGGGCTTCTCCTCCTTATATTTAGGAAAAAATGAGAGATTCCAGATTTAGTGCAATACCTAGAAAGGAGGTCTTTGGGGAGTGGACGTAGGTCAAGTTGACCAAACCACTATAATTCAGGTGTATTCTTTCCATTTACTTTTCTACAATTAATTTTTGCATTATTCTATGATTTGTTCTAAGGTCAAAATATTTGATTTTTATTATTATAAAATTACTATTGCTTCCACATAAAATGTTTGTTTTAAAATATTCAAAATGATTTCAAAAGGATTTCTTTTTTCATTATAGAAATTTTAAATAACCAATTCACCCCCCTCTTGGTTAGCCTTGGGACTAGTTCTTTAGGGTTTAACAACCCTCACAAATTTTCAAGCAGTATCAGAATGGGATTCATAAATTTTAAAAACTTTTGAAAAAAGATCTATGGCTAACCTTGGTAATCATAATAGTACGAAATGATATTTAATCACTAGACCACTTCTATTTGATAATATTTCTTTTAATTTTTGAAAAAATTGCATATCCACCTTTTTATAATTAATTGATTATTGTATGTAGATGCTAGTACAAGATGGTTATTCTGCACTTTTTTATTTAGTAAATGGCATTAAAACCTAAATACCTTTTTTTTCTGAATGGGCTATTAATGATAGAGATTTAGCCCAACTGAATGCTAAATATTTGAACAATTTTTTCTGTGCTTTAAAATATGAGGATTATATGAGTGTTTTTACTTATTTCATTTTACTTATTTTTACCATTTTTCTCTCCTGAAAGAGTTTTTAAATTAGGGCACTCATTTTTAATATTTCTAGATTTCCTACACCCAAAGCAAATAATGTCAAAAGAAATCTTAGTATTCTTATCATTTTTACCTTTGTTCTACTTTGATTGATGCTGATGTTTATACTTTAATAGTTTTTTAAATTCACTTGTTATTTATGCTATCTCCTTGCTCTCATTATTGACTAGGCCATTCTTATCCATCTCTTTAGCTTTTAACACTATTATTTCACCTGTATCCAAACATCTTTGACCAAAACTTTGCTCGTAGGTAATGAGTGAGTTAATCAAATTATCAATAGAATATTCATTCAAATTTTTTGATTCATAAATAGCAACAATTTTGGCATCAAACTTATCAAGTAGATAATATAGAATTTTATTGTATTTTTCAAAATTTAAAAGTTCTTTACCTAAGGCATGTAATGATGTTACTATTTGATAAAATTTTTTATACATGTCTGAAATAGTTTCATAAGATTTCATGTAAAATAGTTTATAATTATGCATTAAAATATTCAACCTAGATTGCTTGACTTCATTAGTACCTTCGTATGTAGTGTATAATTTATCTCAAATTTTTTTGACAATAGTATATGTGGATATTAACATACAATCTTCAGAATTCAAAGCACAAAAAAAATAATTCAAGCATTTATCATTCAATTGAGTATTAATTTTTCTTTTATATTCCATTTAGTAAAAGGAATATTTATTTTTACTCAATCTATAACACGTGATGATACAACATATCAATTTTGACTTTATCTATAATATATAATCATAAAGAATAATTAGCTTATATCATATGCCACATTCGATAATCAATTGATTACAAGAAATTAGACATTAAAATTTTCAAAAAAGTAAAAGAAATATTTTCAAATAAAGGTGCTCGCATTATTGAATATTCTTTTATAGTGTTACGATTTCAAAATTTAGCAATTTATTATTTTTCAAAAGTTTTTAAAAACTTTGTTTTTAAATCCTTCTCTGATATCACTTAAAAGTTCATGAGAATTATTAAACCCTAAAGAGCTAGTCCCAAGGCTAACCAAGAGGGGGGTGAATTGGTCATTTAAAAACTTCATGAAATAAAAAGAAAAATCCCCCTTTTTAAAAGTTTTTCAACATTTGAAATATAAATAATTTTATTTCTTGATGTGAAAGTAAAGTAATTTCATAATAATAGAAAATTAGAGATTTTAATCAGTCAATTGTCACAAAATAAATGCAAAAAATAATATGCTGAAAAGAAAAATCAAGAATAAACATACTAGAGATTTATAATGGTTCGGTCAACCTTGAAAGATCATTAGGGATGTTCAGCCCAATGAACTTAGTCCCAAGGTAACCAAGAGCCGGGGGGGGGGGGGGGGGAAATTGGTTTTTAAAAAAGTATTTTAAAAAATTTCTTTTCACAAAGAACAAAAACACATAAACCAAAATCACGCCACGAGAAAAATAATGCCGAAATAAAAGTGTGGAAGCAAGAAAACAAGAACATAGAGATTTATAGTGGTTCGGTCAACTTGACCTACGTCCACTCCTTGGAGGCACCCTCCAAATATTGCACTACAAAACGTGACTCTCCTTTAGCCCCCACGTCTAGGAGGAGAAGCCTTCACAAGAACCTCCTTTTTGCCACCCCGGCAAGGCAGAGAACCTATCTCCTTTTGCTTCCTCCTGAAGCTTGCAGAGAACCAACAACCAGATACTTACTCCTTACCTCTACCAACCCTTCCACGGACGAGAAACTCTAGACGAAGAAGAAGCAGAGCGATCCTTGAAGCAACCCTTGTGAATCCCCTCACAAGCTCCCCCTCACAAGGTCCTCTCTCTCTCCCTCTCTCTCTCTTTCTCTCCTCAAGGCCTTCTCAGGTCAAGGCAGCAGCCAAAGGTTGTTCAAGATGTTGAACAAGAGCTCTTAAATACAAGAGCTTCAAAGGAGCTCATTAGTTGTAAGTTGCCGACATTATCGTCCAGGCCGATATGGACATCAGCCTGGCCCGATCAGTACAAACTCAGAAGATCGGCCAGGCATCGCCCGAATGCAAAACTGGACGATTTAAAATTGGCTTGATCGTCCAGGCCGATCTCACGATTGTCCCGGCCGATCAGTTCAAATCAGAGGAAAATTGTCTAGAGCATCGCCCTAAATTCGAGCTGGCTGATATTTATCGTCCTGAAGTAACCAAGGTTTTTGAATAGATCATCCTGGCCGATCCTACGATCGTCCAGGACAATATGATCGTATCAATCATCCTTAATTACTCCCTTGATTTCCTGATCAATTAAGGCATAATTTGAAGTCTGTACTTTATTTTTTCTCTTCTTGAGTTATTTGTAATTGTCAAAGAGACTGATGTTAAGTAACCATACACACACACACTTGAGAGAATTAGAATTTCTATTTTACTCAGATCGGCTAGGATGATATTTACATCGGCCTGGACGATCAGGCTTAAAACAGAAAGTCTAAATAAGGATTCTTAATTAAGGCAGTCGTCATTAACAGATCGGTTAGGACGATACGTGTATCGGCCAGGCGATAAGTCTGAAAATAGAAAGAAGTTGTCTCCATAGACAATTTAAGGTAAATTATATTTTTTAATTATCGGCCAGGAAGATCATTTATCGGCCTTGGACGATATTC